>NC_089844.1:36972645-37014208 GCF_035609145.1 Eleutherodactylus coqui
GTGGACCTGCTCGCCGGAGTTCGTCCGGGGCTCGGTAGGGGTGCTCGGCCCTTGAGGTCCTGCCCCGGACAGGGGCGCGGCGAGGGTCCCCTGGCCGCGTCGGCTCTCACGTCGACCCACTCTCTCGCGTGGGAAGGCCTCCGCCCGGCGTCTCGGAGGGGGGTCGCCCGGGCGGGCAAGCCGGCCAGCCTGCTGGCCCCGCGGCCATGCGCAGGCGGAGTGCGGGGGGGACTCTTGCTCTCGGTGGCTCTGCCCCAGGAGGGTGCGGGGTGGCGGCAGAGGGGAGGCCGCCGCGGGTGCTTCGAGTTTGAGAAATACTCACTTGGTCAGAGACCGCACACCGCTCGTTCCCTTATATGCAAAAAAGGTGTTCGTCCTGACGTTTTGCGAGGCCTTATTTTACCGTCGTCGGCGCTATCAGGGGAAACACGCCCGCTCCTTCCGCCTCCCTGGAACCGCGCCTCGGCCCCGAGGGCCCAGGTTCAACCTCATACCGGTTCTTACGACATGCATCGACACTCGGCGCAGCCCCAGCAGCTGCAGCTCCCTCCGGCCCGGCCAGCCGGGTACGCCCCCCCTGGCCGGCGCCCGGAGCGTTTTCACTCTGTCCTTTCCTCTCCAAGACTCATCTCTGCCAACTGCCGTGGGCTTCGGCAGGGGCTGCCGCGGGCTGTGCGCGGCCTCCTGGGGGTCCCGCCTGCCCGCGCAGGCAGCTAGGACGGGGTTATCAGCAAAGCCTGTGAGGCGCTCTCATGGGGAGGGGGGCTCCGCAGCCCCCCAAGGTGGCTTCGTACACCTCTTGAACGTGGCCGCCCTGCCGCTCGGTGAGAGCGGGGTCTACCCGGGCAGACAGCCTGTCGGCCCCCGCGGCCTGGACAGGCGGGAGCGGGGACTCTTGCGCTCGGGGGGCTCTGCTCCAAGGAGCGAGAGCGGACGCTCTGCTCGGCCCGGAGAGTGGGGTGGCGGGGCGCCGTCGCCTCGCTGGAACCAGGGGCGTCGTGACGTGCGCGCGCGCCTAGCCGCCGCCAGAACAGGCCGGAAAGGTTGAGCTGCATACGGATCTAAGCCGTTGCCCAAACTAACTCTGGCCCGTGTGACACAGCCGCGCGCGCGCTTTCCTACGACACTCGACCGCCGGGCTCCCTCGGCCTGGGAGGCACTCTCGGGGCAGGGGGCCACCGCAGCCCCCTTTAGGTGGCTTCGTACACCTCTTGAACGTGGCGCCCGGCCGCTCGGTGAGAGCGGGGTCTACCCGGGCAGACAGCCTGTCGGCCCCGCGGCCTGGGCAGGCGGAGCGGGTACTCTTGCGCTCGGGGGCTCTGCTCGGCCCGGAGAGTTGGGTGCGGGGCGCCGTCGCCTCGCTGGAACCAGGGGCGTTGTGACGTTCGCACGCGCCTAGCCGCCGCCAGGACAGGCCGGAAAGGTTGAGCTGCATACGGATCTAAGCCGTTGCCCAAACTAACTCTGGCTCGTGTGACCGACACAGCCGCGCGCGCGCTTTCCTACGACACTCGACCGCCTGGCTCCCCTCGGCCTGGGAGGCACTCTCGGGGCGGGGGGCACCGCAGCCCCCCAAGGTGGCTTCGTACACCTCTTGAACGTGGCCGCCCGGCCGCTCGGTGAGAGCGGGGTCTACCCGGGCAGACAGCCTGTCGGCCCCGCGGCCTGGACAGGCGGGAGCGGGGACTCTTGCGCTCGGGGGCTCTGCTCCAAGGAGCGAGAGCGGACGCTCTGCTCGGCCCGGAGAGTGGGGTGGCGGGGCGCCGTCGCCTCGCTGGAACCAGGGGCGTCGTGACGTGCGCTCGCGCCTAGCCGCCGCCAGAACAGGCCGGAAAGGTTGAGCTGCATACGGATCTAAGCCGTTGCCCAAACTAACTCTGGCCCGTGTGACACAGCCGCGCGCGCGCTTTCCCACGACACTCGACCGCCGGGCTCCCTCAGCCTGGGAGGCACTCTCGGGGCAGGGGGCCACCGCAGCCCCCTTAAGGTGGCTTCGTACACCTCTTGAACGTGGCGCCCGGCCGCTCGGTGAGAGCGGGGTCTACGCGGGCAGACAGCCTGTCGGCCCCGCGGCCTGGACAGGCGGAGCGGGGGCTCTTGCGCTCGGGGGCTCTGCTCGGCCCAGAGAGCGGGGTGCGGGGCGCCGTCGCCTCGCTGGAACCAGGGGCGTCGTGACGTTCGCGCGCGCCTAGCCGCCGCCAGAACAGGCCGGAAAGGTTGAGCTGCATACGGATCTAAGCCGTTGCCCAAACTAACTCTGGCTCGTGTGACCGACACAGCCGCGCGCGCGCTTTCCTACGACACTCGACCGCCTGGCTCCCCTCGGCCTGGGAGGCACTCTCGGGGCGGGGGGCACCGCAGCCCCCCGAGGTGGCTTCGTACACCTCTTGAACGTTGGGGCCCGGCCGCTCGGAGAGCGGGGTCTACCCGGGCAGACAGCCTGTCGGCCCCGCGGCCTGGACAGGCGGAGTGGGGACAAGCCAAGGCTACCGGCGGGCCTCGGACGGCCAGGGGTGGAAGGGCTCCACCTCAAGGTGGCTTCGTACACCTCTTGAACGTTGGGGCCCGGCCGCTCGGAGAGCGGGGTCTACCCGGGCAGACAGCCTGCTGGCCCCGCGGCCTGGACAGGCGGAGCGGGGAACCTTGCGCTCGGGGGCTCTGCTCGGCCCGGAGAGTGGGGTGCGGGGCGCCGTCGCCTCGCTGGAACCAGGGGCGTCGTGCCATTCGCGCGCGCGCGCCTAGCCGCCGCCAGAACAGGCCGGAAAGGATGAGCTTCATACGGATCTAAGCCGTTGCCCAAACTACCTCTGGCCCCTGTGACCGACACAGCCGTGGCACGCGCTTTCCTACGACACTCGACCGCCGGGCTCCCTCGGCCTGGGAGGCACTCTCGGGGCGGGGGGCACCGCAGCCCCCCCCAAAGGTGGCTTCGTACACCTCTTGAACGTTGGGGCCCGGCCGCTCGGAGAGCAGGGTCTACCCGGGCAAGCCGCCTGTGGGCCCCGCGGCCTGGACAGGCGGAGCGGAGACAAGCCCAGGCTACCGGCAGGATCGACCGGCTGGCAGCCGTGGTGGAACAACGGGGACGCCTCGCGCCGCCGCGGGCCGCCGTCCTCCGTCTCTCTCCCACTCTCGGAGGCAGGCCGCCCGAGGCCAACGGGCCTCGGACGGCGTGGGGTGGAAGGGCTCCACCCCAGGGGAAGAAAACACGCCCGCGCTCGTTTGCACAGTCTGCCCCGGCCCGGCATCTCGGAGGGGGGGTCGCCCGGGCAGCCAGCCAGCCAGCCTGTTGGCCCCGTGGCCTGCACAGGCGGAGTGGGGACCCTCGCGCTCGATGACTCTGCTCCCAGGGAGGTGGCAGAGGGGCGGACGCGGTGCTTTGACTTTGAGCGGTCCCCACTCCCTTCTCAGCACATTGAGAAATAGTCACTTTGTCAAAGACCGCACACCGCTCGTTCCCTTATATGCAAAAAAGGTGTTCGTCCTGACGTTTTGCGAGGCCTTATTTTACCGCCGTCGGCGCTATCAGGGGAAGCGGGCCCGCTCCTTCCGCCTTCCTGGAACCGTGCCTCGGCCCCGAGGGCCCAGGATTACCCTCATACCGGTTCTCACGACATGCATCGACACTCGGCTCAGCCCCGGCAGCCGCAGCTCCCGCCGGCCCGACCAGCCGGGTCCGCCCCCCTGGCCGGCGCCCGGAGCGTTTGGACTTTGTCGTTTTTTCATCCAACACTCTCCTCTGGCAAATGCCATGGACTTCAGCGGGGGCTGCCGCGGGCTGTTCCCCGCCTCCTGGGTGTCCTGCCCTGCAACACCGGAGGCTCAGGCAGGGTCTTGAGCTACTGCTGGTAGGTGCACCTCGGGGGCCCTCCGCAGCCGCCCCGGGCCACCCCTGCAGCCAGCACACCGCTGCCAACAGCCCGCTCCCCATCACCAGCCAGCCCCTCTGCATACATCTGCTGGGGGTGCATTTTTGACTTCCCCCGCTTTGGCCTATGGGGAAAAGCCAGGGGGGAAACCTCCAGAGTCAGGCCGACCTCCTGGAACTCTAGCCCGGCCTGGAGCTACCGGTTTGTCCCCTTCCCGGTTCTCAGGACGTGCATCGCCACTCGGCTCAGCCCCAGCCGCCGCAGCTCCCGCCGGCCCGGCCAGCCGGGTCCGTCCCCCTGGCCGGCGCCTGGAGGCGTTTGGACTTTGTCATTTTTTCTCAAAGACCCATCTCTGCCAACTGCCGTGGGCTTCAGCAGTGGCTGCCGCGGGCTGTGCACGGCCTCCTGGTGGGGTCCCGCCTGCCCTCGCAGGCAGCTAGGACAGGGTTCTCAGCAGGGGCTTGGATGCGCTCTCAGGGCGGCCTCCGCAGCCCCCCAAGGTGGCTTCGTACACCTCTCGAACGTGGCGCCCGGCCGCTCGGAGAGCGGGGTCTGCCCGGGCAGCCAGCCAGCCTGTTGGCCCCGCGGCCTGCACAGGCGGAGTGGGGACCCTCGCGCTCGATGACTCTGCTCCCAGGGAGGTGGCAGAGGGGCGGCCGCGGTGCTTTGACTTTGAGCGGTCCCCACTCCTCAGCACATTGAGAAATTGTCACTTTGTCAAGGACCGCACACCGCTCGTTCCCTTATATGCAAAAAAGGTGTTCGTCCTGACGTTTTGCGAGGCCTTATTTTACCGCCGTCGGCGCTATCAGGGGAAGCGGGCCCGCTCCTTCCGCCTTCCTGGAACCGTGCCTCGGCCCCGAGGGCCCAGGATTACCCTCATACCGGTTCTCACGACATGCATCGATACTCGGCTCAGCCCCGGCAGCCGCAGCTCCCGCCGGCCCGGCCAGCCGGGTACGCCCCCCTGGCCGGCACGCCTGGAGCGTTTGGACTTTGTCATTTTTCTCAAAGACTCATCTCTGCCAACTGCCGTGGGATTCAGCAGGGGCTGCCACGGCTGTTCCCCGCCTCCTGGGTTTCCTGCCCTGCAACACCGGAGGGTCAGGGGGGGGTCTTGAGCAACTACTGGTAGGTGCAGCACCTCGGGGGCCCTCTGCAGCCAGCACACGGCTGCCAACAGCCCGCTCCCCATCACCCGCCAGCCCCTCTGCATACATCTGCCGGGGGTGCTTTTTTGACTTCCCCCATGTTGGCCTATGGGGAAAAGCCAGGGGGAAAACCTCCAGAGTCAGGCCGACCTCCTGGAACCCTAGCCCGGCCTGGAGCTACTGGTTTGCCCCCTTCCCGGTTCTCAGGACATGCCTTGACACTCGGCTCTTCCCCAGCCGCCGCAGCTCCCCTCGGCCCGGCCAGCCGGGTCCGCCCCCCTGACCGGCGCCTGGAGCGTTTGGACTTTGTCGTTTTTTTTCTCCAAGACTCATCTCTGCCAACTGCCAAGGACTTCAGCAGGGGCTGCCACCTGCTGTTCCCCGCCAATGGGTGTCCTGCCCTGCAACACCGGAGGCTCAGGCAGGGTCTTGAGCAACTGCTGGTAGGTGCTCTCAGGGGGCCCCTCCACACCCCCAGGCCCACCTCCAGGGCCTCCCTCCCGGCCCCTGGAGCAGCCAGCACCCCATCACCGTCAGCACTCTCTCCCCGTTGGGACTTTGAAACTTTTCTGACCGTGCAAGCTTCGTCAAACGGCAAGGGGGCAACCGGCGTTCTGTGCCCGGCCTCCTGGGGTCCTGCCCGGGCACATCGGAGGCTCAGCCTGGGTTTTCAGCCACCACGGGCAGGTGCACTCAGGGGGCCCTCCGCAGCCGCCCATGCACACCTCTGCAGCCAGCACACTGCTGCCAACAGACCGCTCCCCATCACCAGCCAGCCCCTCTGCATACATCTGCTGGGGGTGCTTTTTTGACTTCCCCCATTTTGGCCAATGGGAAAATGCCAGGGGGAAAACCTCCAGAGTCAGGCCGACCTCCTGGAACTGCCGCCCGGCCAGGAGCCTCCGGTTTGTCCCCTTCCCGGTTCTCAGGACATGCATCGCCACTCGGCTCAGCCCCAGCCGCCGCAGCTCCCGCCGGCCCGGCCAGCCGGGTCCGTCCCCCTGGCCGGCGCCTGGAGGCGTTTGGACTTTGTCATTTTTTTTCAAAGACTCATCTCTGCCAACTGCCCTGGGCTTCAGCAGTGGCTGCCGCGGGCTGTGCACGGCCTCCTGGTGGGGTCCCGCCTGCCCGCGCAGGCATCTAGGACAGGGTTCTCAGCAAGGGCTTGGAGGCGCTCTCAGGGGGGCCTCCGCAGGCCCCCAAGGTGGCTTCGCACACCTCTCGAACGTGGCGCCCGGCCGCTCGGAGAGCGGGGTCTCCCCGGGCAGCCAGCCAGCCTGTCGGCCCCGCGGCCTGGACAGGCGGAGTGGGGACACTCGCGCTCGACGACTCTGCTCCCGGGGAGGTGGCAGAGGGGCGGCCGCGGAGCTTTGACTTTGAGCGGTCCCCACTCCAGCACTCTGAGAAATAGTCACTTTGTCAAAGACGGCACACCGCTCGTTCCCTTATATGCAAAAAAGGTGTTCGTCCTGACGTTTTGCGAGGCCTTAATTTACCGCCGTCGGCGCTATCAGGGGAAACGGGCCCGCTCCTTCCGCCCTCCTGGAACCGTGCCTCGGCCCGGAGCGACCAGGATTACCCTCATACCGGTTCTCACGACATACATCGACACTCGGCTCAGCCCCGGCAGCCGCAGCTCCCACCGGCCCAGCCAGCCGGGTCCGCCACCCTGGCCGGCACGCCTGGAGCGTTTGGACTTTGTCATTTTCATGACTTGTCTCCTCAAACTTTGCTCGACCGCAAGGGGGGCTGCCGCAGTCCGTGCCCAGCCTCCAGGGGTTGCCCCCGGCCCCTGGAGCTGCCAGCACCCCCTCGCCGTCAACGCTCTCTCCCCGTTGGGACTTTGAAACTTTTCTGACCGCGCAAGCTTCGTCAAACGGCAAGGGGGGCAGCCGGCGTTCTGTGCCCGGCCTCCTGGGGTCCTGCCGGGGCACATCGGAGGCTCAGCCAGGGTGCTGAGCCACCACTGGCAGGTGCACTCAGGGGGCCCTCCGCAGACGCCCATGCACACCTCTGCAGCCAGCACACTGCTGCCAACAGCCCGCTCCCCATCACCAGCCAGCCCCTCTGCATACTATATCTGGCGGGGGTGCTTTTTTGACTTCCCCCCTTTTGGCCTATGGGAAAATGCTAAGGGGAAAACCTCCACAGTCAGGCCGACCTCCTGGAACTCCAACCCGGCCTGGAGCCACCGGTTTGTCCCCTTCCCGGTTCTCAGGACCTGCATTGACACTCGGATCTTCCCCGGCAGCCGCAGCCCCCGCCAGCCAGGCCAGCCGTGTCCGCCCCCCTGGCCGGCACGCCTGGAGCGTTTGGACTTTGTCATTTTCATGACTTGTCTCCTCAAACTTTGTTCAACTGCAAGGGGGGCTGCCCCGGCTGTTCCCCGCCTCCTGGGTGTCCTTCCCTGCAACACCGGAGGCTCAGGCAGGGTCTTGACCCACGACTGTTGGGTGCTCATAGGGGGCCCCTCCACACCCCCAGGCCCACCTCCAGGGGCTCCCCCCGGCCCCTGGAGCGGCCAGCGCCCCCTCGCCGTCAACACTCTCTCCCCGTTGGGACTTTGAAACTTTTTCCGACCGTGCAAGCTTCGTCAAACGGCAAAGGGGGCAAGCGGCGGTCTGTGCCCGGCCTCCTGGGGTCCTGCCCGGGCACATCGGAGGCTCAGCCTGGGTCTTGAGCCACCACTGGTAGGTGCACTCAGGGGGCCCTCCGCAGCCACCCAGGCCCATCCCTGCAGCCAGCACACTGCTGCCAACAGCCCGCTCCCCATCACCCGCCAGCCCCTCTGCATACATCTGCCGGGGGTGCTTTTTTGACTTCCCCCGTTTTGGCCTATGGGGAAAAGCCAGGGGGAAAACCTCCAGAGTCAGGCCGACCTCCTGGAACTCGAGCTCGGCCTGGAGCCGCCGGTTTGTCCCCTTCCCGGTTCTCAGGACCTGCATTGACACTCGGCTCAGCCCCGGCAGCCGCAGCCCCCGCCGGCCCAGCCAGCCGGGTCCGCCCCCCTGGCCGGCGCCTGGAGCGTTTGGACTTTGTCATTTTCATGGCTTGTCTCCTCAAACTTTGTCCGACTGCAAGGGGGGCTGCCGCAGTCCGTGCCCAGCCTCCAGGGGTTGTCCCCGGCCCCTGGAGCAGCCAGCACCCCCTCGCCGTCAACGCTCTCTCCCCGTTGGGACTTTGAAACTTTTCTGACCGTGCAAGCTTCGTCAAACGGCAATGGGGCAAGCGGCGGGCTCTGCCCGGCCTCCTGGGGTCCTGCCCGGGGACATCGGAGGCTCAGCCAGGGTGTTGAGCCACCGCTGGCAGGTGCACTCAGGGGGCCCTCCGCAGCCGCCCAGGCCCACCCCTGCAGCCAGCACACGGCTGCCAACAGCCCGCTCTCCGTCACCCCCCAGCCCCTCCTGCATACATCTGCTGGGGGTGCTTTTTTGGCTCCCCCCGTTTTGGCCTATGGGGAAAAGCCAGGGGGAAAACCTCCAGAGTCAGGCCGACCCCCCGGAACTCCAACCCGGCCTGGAGCCACCGGTTTGTCCCCTTCCCGGTTCTCAGGACATGCATTGACACTCGGCTCAGCCCCGGCAGCCGCAGCCCCCGCCGGCCCGGCCAGCCGGGTCCGCCACCCTGCCCGGCGCCTGGAGCGTTTGGACTTTGTCGTTTTTTCTCCAAGACTCGCCTCTGGCACATGCCATGGACCTCAGCGGGGGCTGCTCCCCGCCTCCTGGGTGTCCTGCCCGGGCACATCGGAGGCTCAGCCTGGGTCTTGGGCCCCTTCTGGTAGGTGCACTTTGGGGGCCCTCCGCAGCCGCCCAGGCCCACCTCCTGCAGCCACCACACAGCTGCCAACTGCCCGCTCTCCGTCACCCGCCAGCCCCTCTGCATACATCTGCTGGGGGTGCTTTTTTGACTTCCCCCATTGTGGCCAATGGGACAATGCCAAGGGGAAAACCTCCAGAGTCCTGCCGACCTCCTGGAACTCCAACCCGGCCTGGAGCCACCGGTTTGTCCCCTTCCCGGTTCTCAGGACCTGCATTGACACTCGGCTCAGCCCCGGCCGCCGCAGCTCCCGCCGGCCCCGGCCAGCCGGGTCCGCACCCCAGGCCGGCGCCTGGAGCGTTTGGACTTTGTCATTTTCATGACTTGTCTCCTCAAACTTTGTTCGACTGCAAGGGGGGCTGCCGCAGTCCGTGCCCAGCCTCCAGGGGTTGCCCCCGGCCCCTGGAGCAGCCAGCACCTCCTCGCCGTCAACACTCTCCCCCCGTGGGGACTTTGAAACTTTTCTGACCGTGCAAGCTTCGTCAAACGGCAAGGGGGCAAGCGGCGGGCTCTGCCCGGCCTCCTGGGGTCCTGCCCGGGGACATCGGAGGCTCAGCGGGGGTTTTCAGCCACCACTGGTAGGTGCGCTTTGGGGGCCCTCCGCAGCCGCCCCGGGCCACCCCTGCAGCCAGCACACTGCTGCCAACAGCCCGCCGCTCTCCCACACCAGCCAGCCCCGTCTGCACACATCTGCCGGGGGTGCTTTTTTGAGAAACACTGTCACTTTGTCAAAGACCGCACACCGCTCGTTCCCTTATACCCCGACAAGGTGTTCGTGCTGACGTTTTGCGAGGCCTTATTTTACCGCCGTCGGCGCTATCAGGGGAAGCGGGCCCGCTCCTTCCGCCCTCCTGGAACCGTGCCTCGGCCCGGAGCGGCCAGGTTTACCCTCATACCGGTTCTCGTGACCTGCATTGACACTCGGCTCTTCCCCGGCCGCCGCAGCTCCCGCCGGTCCGACCAGCCGGGTCCGCCCCCCTGGACGGCACGCCTGGAGCGTTTGGACTTTGTCATTTTCATGACTTGTCTCCTCAAACTTTGTTCGACTGCAAGGGGGGCTGCCGCAGTCCGGGCCCAGCCTCCAGCGGTTGCCCCCGGCCGCTGGAGCTGCCAGCACCCCCTCGCCGTCAACACTCTCTCCCCGTTGGGACTTTGAAACTTTTCTGACCGTGCAAGCTTCGTCAAACGGCAATGGGGGGCAACCGGCGTTCTGTGCCCGGCCTCCTGGGGTCCTGCCCGGGCACATCGGAGGCTCAGCCTGGGTTTTCAGCCACCACGGGCAGGTGCACTCAGGGGGCCCACCGCAGCCGCCCAGGCCCACCCCTGCAGCCACCACACAGCTGCCAACAGCCCGCTCTCCGTCACCCCCCAGCCCCTTCTGCATACATCTGCCGGGGGTGCTTTTTTGCCTCCCCCCGTTTTGGCCTATGGGGAAAAGCCAGGGGGAAAACCTCCAGAGTCAGGCCGACCTCCTGGAACTCCAACCCGGACTGGAGCCACCGGTTTGTCCCCTTCCCGGTTCTCAGGAGATGCATCGACACTCGGCTCAGCCCCGGCAGCCGCAGCACCCGCCGGCCAGGCCAGCCACGTCCGCCCCCCTGGCCGGCGCCTGGAGCGTTTGGACTTTGTCATTTTTTTTCCCAAGACTCGCCTCTGCCAACTGCCAAGGACTTCAGCAGGGGCTGCCACGGCTGTTCCCCGCCTCCTGGGGTTCATGCCCGGGCACACCGGAGGCTCAGGCGGGGTCTTGAGCAACTGCTGTTGGGTGCTCTCAGGGGGCCCCTCCACACCCCCAGGCCGACCTCCAGGGGCTGCCCCCGGACCCTGGGGCAGCCAGCACCCCCTCGCCGTCAACCCTCTCCCCCCGTTGGGACTTTGAAACTTTTCTGACCGTGCGAGCTTCATCGGACGGGAAGGGGGCGACCTGCGGGCTCTGCCCGGCCTCCCGGGGTCCCTGCCCGGGCCCCGTGGGAGGTACAGGCAGGGTTTCTCACCTACTACCCGTAGGCACTCTCAGGGGGCCCTCCGCGCCCTCAGGCCGCCCTCCCCGGGCTTCCCCCGGGTCCGCGGAGCAGCCCGCCACCCCTCGCCGCACTGTCTCTCGCCCCCCGTCGGGACTTTGAAACTTTTCCCCCCGTGCAAACCTCACCGGGGGGCAGAGGGAGAGACCTGCGGGCCGTGCCCGGCCTCCCGGGACTCCCTCCGGGCAGCGCGGGCGGCTCGGACGGGGTTTTCAGCGAGTGCTGGGGGGGGTGTCTTCGGGGGCCCCCCGCGGGCCCCCCGGGGCACCCGCGCGGGGTGGCCCCTGCTGCCAGGCACCCACTCCCTATCGACCATCCAGCCCCCCTACATACATCTGGCGGGGGTGCTTTTTTGAGTTCCCCCATTTTGGCAACTTGGCACATCCTATGGGGAAACCGGCAAAATCATGCCGACCTCCTGGAACTCCGGCTCGGCCTGGAGCCGCCGGTTTGTCCCCTTCCCGGTTCTCAGGCATTTTCGGACTTTGTCATTTTTTCAGCCCTCTCTGTCAATGCGGACAGCGGGAGCTGCCGCGGTCTGTGCCCAGGCACCAGGCTCTCCAAACGGACGCCGGCGGAGGGTCAGGGGGTGTCTCGGCCAGATACTGAAAAACACTCAGGGGGTGCCCAGGCACCAGGCACTCCAAACGGACACCGTCGGAGGGTCAGGGGGTGTCTCAGCCAGATACTGAAAAACACTCAGGGGCGCACGGGGGCTGCACAGGGCCACCCCAGGCGGCTCCCCCGGGCACCCGGGCGGCCATATTGGCGGCTGGGACCCCCTCTTCAGCAAACGCCAGGGGGCGCTCAGGGGCGCACGGGGGCTGCTCCACTCGCCCCAGGCCGGCCTCCCTGAGGCGGGCACATTAGCGGCTGAGACCCCCTCTCCACCAATGACCGGGGGACGCTCAGGGACACACGGGGGCTGCTCCACTCGCCCCAGGCCGGACTCCCTGAGGCGGGCACATTAGCGGCTGAGACCCCCTCTCCACCAAAGACCGGGGGGCGCTCAGGGACACACGGGGGCTGCTCCACTCGCCCCAGGCCGGCCTCCCTAGGTACCCGGGCGGGCACATTAGCGGCTGAGACCCCCTCTCCACCAAAGACCGGGGGACGCTCAGGGACACACGGGGGCTGCTCCACTCGCCCCAGGCCGGCCTCCCTGGGTACCCAGGCGGGCACATTAGCGGCTGAGACCCCCTCTTCAGCAAACGCCAGGGGACACTCAGGGACACACGGGGGCTGCTCCACTCGCCCCAGGCCGGCCTCCCTAGGTACCCGGGCGGGCACATTAGCGGCTGAGACCCCCTCTTCAGCAAACGCCAGGGGACACTTAGGGGCACACGGGGGCTGCTCCACTCGCCCCAGGCCGGCCTCCCTAGGTACCCGGGCGGGCACATTAGCGGCTGAGACCCCCTCTCGACCAAAGACCAGGGGACACTCAGGGACACACGGGGGCTGCTCCACTCGCCCCAGGCCGGCCTCCCTAGGTACCCGGGCGGGCACACTAGCGGCTGAGACCCCCTCTCGACCAAAGACCGGGGGACGCTCAGGGACACACGGGGGCCGCTCCACTCACCCCCAGGCCGACCTCCAGGGCCTCCCTCCCGGCCCCTGGAGCAGCCAGCGCCCCCTCGCCGTCAACACTCTCTCCCCCGTTGGGACTTTGAAACTTTTTCTGACCGTGCAAGCTTCATCGGACGGCAAAGGGGGCAAGCTGCGGTCCGTGCCCGGCCTGCTGGGGTCCTGCCCGGGGACATCGGAGGCTCAGCCAGGGTCTTGAGCCACCGCTGGCAGGTGCACTTTGGGGGCCCTCCGCAGCCGCCCCGGGCCACCCCTTGCAGCCAGCACACTGCTGCCAACAGCCCGCCGCTCTCCGTCACCAGCCAGCCCCGTCTGCACGCATCTGCCGGGGGTGCTTTTTTTGGAGAAATACTGTCACTTTGTCAAAGACCGCACACCGCTCGTTCCCTTATACCCCGACAAGGTGTTCGTGGTGACGTTTTGCGAGGCCTTATTTTACCGTCGTCGGCGCTATCAGGGGAAACGGGCCCGCTGCTTCCGCCCTCCTGGAACCCTGGCTCGGCCCGGAGCGACCAGGATTACCCTCATACCGGTTCTCACGACCTGCATCGACACTCGGCTCAGCCCCGGCAGCCGCAGCTCCCGCCGGCCCGGCCAGCCCGGTCCGCACCCCTGGCCAGCGCCTGGAGCGTTTGGACTTTGTCGTTTTTCTCAAAGACCCATCTCTGCCAACTGCCGTGGGCTTCAGCGGGGGCTGCTCCCCGCCTCCTGGGTGTCCTGCCCGGGCACATCGGAGGCTCAGCCTGGGTCATCAGCCCCTACTGCTAGGTGCACTCAGGGGGCCCTCCGCAGCCGCCCAGGCCCACCCCTGCAGCCAGCACACGGCTGCCAGCAGCCACCACACAGCTGCCAACAGCCCGCTCTCCGTCACCCCCCAGCCCCTTCTGCATACATCTGCCGGGGGTGCTTTTTTGACTTCCCCCCTTTTGGCCTATGGGGAAATGCCAAGGGGAAAACCTCCAGAGTCAGGCCGACCTCATGGAACTCCAACCCGGCCTGGAGCCACCGGTTTGTCCCCTTCCCGGTTCTCAGGACATGCATTGACACTCGGCTCAGCCCCGGCAGCTGCAGCTCCCGCCGGCCCGGCCAGCCGGGTCCGCACCCCTGGCCGGCTCGCCTGGAGCGTTTGGACTTTGTCGTTTTTTCTCCAAGACTCGCCTCTGCCAACTGCCAAGGACTTCAGCGGGGGCTGCCCCCCGCCTCTTGGGTGTCCTGCCCGGGCACATCGGAGGCTCAACCCGGGTCTTCAGCCCCTGCTGATAGGTGCACTCCGGGGGCCCTCCGCAGCCGCCCAGGCCCACCCCTGCAGCCAGCACACGGCTGCCAGCAGCCACCACACAGCTGCCAACAGCTCGCTCTCCGTCACCCCCCCAGCCCCTTCTGCATACATCTGCTGGGGGTGCTTTTTTGACTTCCCCCCTTTTGGCCTATGGGAAAATGCCATGGGGAAAACCTCCAGAGTCAGGCCGACCTCCTGGAACTCCCACCCGGCCTGGAGCCACAGGTTTGTCCCCTTCCCGGTTCTCACGACATGCATCGACACTCGGCTCAGCCCCGGCAGCCGCAGCTCCCGCCGGCCCGGCCAGCCCGGTCCGCACCCCTGGCCAGCGCCTGGAGCGTTTGGACTTTGTCATTTTTTTCTCCAAGACCCATCTCTGCCAACTGCCGTGGGCTTCAGCGGGGGCTGCTCCCCGCCTCCTGGGTGTCCTGCCCGGGCACATCGGAGGCTCAGGCAATGTCTTGAGCCACCGCTGGTAGGTGCGCTTCGGGGGCCCTCGGCTGCCGCCCAGGCCCACCCCTGCAGCCAGCACACGGCTGCCAGCAGCCACCACACAGCTGCCAACAGCCCGCTCTCCGTCACCCCCCAGCCCAACTCTGCATACATCTGCCGGGGGTGCTTTTTTGACTTCCCCCCTTTTGGCCTACGGGAAAAAGCTAAGGGGAAAACCTCCAGAGTCAGGCCGACCTCCTGGAACTCCAACCCGGCCTGGAGCCACCGGTTCGTCCCCTTCCCGGTTCTCAGGACATGCATAGACACTCGGCTCAGCCCCGGCAGCCGCAGCCCCCGCCGGCCCGGCCAGCCCGGTCCGCACCCCTGGCCAGCGCCTGGAGCGTTTGGACTTTGTCATTTTTTTCTCCAAGACCCATCTCTGCCAACTGCCGTGGGCTTCAGCGGGGGCTGCTCCCCGCCTCCTGGGCGTCCTGCCCGGGCACATCGGAGGCTCAGCCTGGGTCTTGAGCCCCTACTGGTAGGTGCACTCTGAAGGCGCCCTCCGCAGCCGCCCAGGCCCACCCCTGCAGCCACCACACAGCTGCCAACAGCACGCTCTCCGTCACCCCCCAGCCCAACTCTGCATACATCTGCCGGGGGTGCTTTTTTGACTTCCCCCCTTTTGGCCTATGGGGAAAAGCTAAGGGGAAAACCTCCAGAGTCAGGCCGACCTCCTGGAACTCCAACCCGGCCTGGAGCCACAGGTTTGTCCCCTTCCCGGTTCTCACGACATGCATCGACACTCGGCTCAGCCCCGGCAGCCGCAGCCCCCGCCGGCCCGGCCAGCCGGGGTCAACCGCCCTGGCCGGCGCCTGGAGCGTTTGGACTTTGTCATTTTTTCTCCAAGACTCGATTCTGGCACATGCCATGGACTTCAGCGGGGGCTGTTCCACGCCTCCCGGGTGTCCTGCCCGGGCACATCGGAGGCTCAGGCAATGTCTTCAACCACCGCTGGCAGGTGCACTCAGGGGGCCCTCCGCAGCCGCCCCGGGCCCACCCCTGCAGCCAGCACACGGCTGCCAGCAGCCACCACACAGCTGCCAACAGCCCGCTCTCCGTCACCCCCCAGCCCAACTCTGCATACATCTGCCGGGGGTGCTTTTTTGACTTCCCCCCTTTTGGACTATGGGGAAAAGCTAAGGGGAAAACCTCCAGAGTCAGGCCGACCTCCTGGAACTCCCACCCGGCCTGGAGCCACAGGTTTGTCCCCTTCCCGGTTCTCACGACATGCATCGACACTCGGCTCAGCCCCGGCAGCCGCAGCTCCCGCCGGCCCGGCCAGCCCGGTCCGCACCCCTGGCCAGCGCCTGGAGCGTTTGGACTTTGTCGTTTTTTTCTCCAAGACTCCTATCTGCCAACTGCTGTGGACTTCAGCGGTGGCTGCCGCGGGCTATGCGCGGCCTCCTGGGGGTCCCGCCTGCCCGCGCAGGCAGCTAGGACGGGGTTATCAGCAAAGCCTGTGAGGCGCTCTCATGGGGAGGGGGGGCTCCGCAGCCCCCCAAGGTGGCTTCGTACACCTCTTGAACGTTGCGGCCCGGCCGCTCGGAGAGAGCGGTGTCTACCCGGGCAGACAGCCTGTCGGCCCCGCGGCCTGGGCAGGCGGAGCAGGTACTCTTGCGCTCGGGGGCTCTGCTCGGCCCGGAGAGTTGTGTGCGGGGCGCCGTCGCCTCGCTGGAACCAGGGGCGTCGTGACGTTCGCGCGCGCCTAGCCGCCGCCAGAACAGGCCAGAAAGGTTGAGCTGCATACGGATCTAAGCCGTTGCCCAAACTAACTCTGGCCCGTGTGACACAGCCGCGCGCGCGCTTTCCTACGACACTCGACCGCCGGGCTCCCTCGGCCTGGGAGGCACTCTCGGGGCGGGGGGCACCGCAGCCCCCCAAGGTGGCTTCGTACACCTCTTGAACGTGGCGCCCGGCCGCTCGGAGAGCGGGGTCTACCCGGGCAGACAGCCTGTTGGCCCCGCGGCCTGGACAGGCGGAGCGGGGACACTTGCGCTCGGGGGCTCTGCTCCAAGGAGCGAGAGCGGCCACTCTGCTCGGCCCGGAGAGTGGGGTGCGGGGCGCCGTCGCATCGCTGGAGCCAGGGGCGTCGTGCCGTGCGCGCACGCCTAGCCGCCGCCAGAACAGGCCGGAAAGGTTGAGCTGCATACGGATCTAAGCCGTTGCCCAAACTAACTCTGGCCCGTGTGACCGACACAGCCGCGCACGCGCTTTCCTACGACACTCGACCGCCGGGCTCCCTCGGCCTGGGAGGCACTCTCGGGGCGGGGGGCACCGCAGCCCCCCAAGGTGGCTTCCGTACACCTCTTGAACGTTGGGGCCCGGCCGCTCGGAGAGCGGGGTCTACCCGGGCAGACAGCCTGTCGGCCCCGCGGCCTGGACAGGCGGAGCGGGGACTCTTGCGCTCGGGGGCTCTGCTCCAAGGAGCGAGAGCGGCCGCTCTGCACGGCCCGGAGAGCGGGGTGCGGGGCGCCGTCGCCTCGCTGGAACCAGGGGCGTCGTGACGTTCGCGCGCGCCTAGCCGCCGCCAGAACAGGCCGGAAAGGTTGAGCTGCATACGGATCTAAGCCGTTGCCCAAACTAACTCTGGCCCGTGTGACCGACACAGCCGCGCACGCGCTTTCCTACGACACTCGACCGCCAGGCTCCCCTCGGCCTGGGAGGCACTCTCGGGGCGGGGGGCACCGCAGCCCCCCAAGGTGGCTTCGTACACCTCTTGAACGTGGCGCCCGGCCGCTCGGAGAGCGGGGTCTACCCGGGCAGACAGCCTGTCGGCCCCGCGGCCTGGACAGGCGGAGCGGGGACACTTGCACTCGGGGGCTCTGCTCCAAGGAGCGAGAGCGGCCACTCTGCTCGGCCCGGAGAGTGGGGTGCGGGGCGCCGTCGCATCGCTGGAGCCAGGGGCGTCGTGCCGTGCGCGCACGCCTAGCCGCCGCCAGAACAGGCCGGAAAGGATGAGCTTCATACGGATCTAAGCCGTTGCCCAAACTACCTCTGGCCCCTGTGACCGACACAGCCGTGGCACGCGCTTTCCTACGACACTCGACCGCCGGGCTCCCTCGGCCTGGGAGGCACTCTCGGGGAGGGGGGCACCGCAGCCCCCCCAAGGTGGCTTCCGTACACCTCTTGAACGTTGGGGCCCGGCCGCTCGGAGAGCGGGGTCTACCCGGGCAGACAGCCCGTCGGCCCCGCGGCCTGGACAGGCGGAGCGGGGACAAGCCAAGGCTACCGGCGGGCGGGATCGACCGGGTAGCCGCCGTGGGGAACACAACTTGGACGTCTCGCGCCGTCGCGGACCACCGTCCTCCGTCTCTCTCTCCCTCTCTCGGAAGGGAGGCCGCCCGAGGCGCACGGGCCTCGGACGGCCAGGGGTGGAAGGGCTCCACCCCAAGGTGGCTTCCGTACACCTCTTGAACGTTGGGGCCCGGCCGCTCGGTGAGAGCGGGGTCTACCCGGGCAGACAGCCCGTCGGCCCCGCGGCCTGGACAGGCGGAGCGGGGACAAGCCAAGGCTACCGGCGGGCGGGATCGACCGGGTAGCCGCCGTGGGGAACACAACTTGGACGTCTCGCGCCGTCGCGGACCACCGTCCTCCGTCTCTCTCTCCCTCTCTCGGAAGGGAGGCCGCCCGAGGCGCACGGGCCTCGGACGGCCAGGGGTGGAAGGGCTCCACCCCAAGGTGGCTTCCGTACACCTCTTGAACGTTGGGGCCCGGCCGCTCGGTGAGAGCGGGGTCTACCCGGGCAAACAGCCCGTCGGCCACGCGGCCTGGACAGGCGGAGCGGGGGCAAGCCAAGGCTACCGGCGGGCGGGATCGACCGGGTAGCCGCCGTGGGGAACACAACTTGGACGTCTCGCGCCGTCGCGGACCACCGTCCTCCGTCTCTCTCTCCCTCTCTCGGAAGGGAGGCCGCCCGAGGCGCACGGGCCTCGGACGGCCAGGGGTGGAAGGGCTCCACCCCAAGGTGGCTTCCGTACACCTCTTGAACGTTGGGGCCCGGCCGCTCGGTGAGAGCAGGGTCTACCCGGGCAAACAGCCTGTCGGCCACGCGGCCTGGACAGGCGGAGTGGGGGCAAGCCAAGGCTACCGGCGGGCGGGATCGACCGGGTAGCCGCCGTGGGGAACACAACTTGGACGTCTCGCGCCGTCGCGGACCACCGTCCTCCGTCTCTCTCTCCCTCTCTCGGAAGGGAGGCCGCCCGAGGCGCACGGGCCTCGGACGGCCAGGGGTGGAAGGGCTCCACCCCAAGGTGGCTTCCGTACACCTCTTGAACGTTGGGGCCCGGCCGCTCGGTGAGAGCGGGGTCTACCCGGGCAGACAGCCCGTCGGCCCCGCGGCCTGGACAGGCGGAGCGGGGACAAGCCAAGGCTACCGGCGGGCGGGATCGACCGGGTAGCCGCCGTGGGGAACACAACTTGGACGTCTCGCGCCGTCGCGGACCACCGTCCTCCGTCTCTCTCTCCCTCTCTCGGAAGGGAGGCCGCCCGAGGCGCACGGGCCTCGGACGGCCAGGGGTGGAAGGGCTCCACCCCAAGGTGGCTTCCGTACACCTCTTGAACGTTGGGGCCCGGCCGCTCGGTGAGAGCGGGGTCTACCCGGGCAAACAGCCCGTCGGCCACGCGGCCTGGACAGGCGGAGCGGGGGCAAGCCAAGGCTACCGGCGGGCGGGATCGACCGGGTAGCCGCCGTGGGGAACACAACTTGGACGTCTCGCGCCGTCGCGGACCACCGTCCTCCGTCTCTCTCTCCCTCTCTCGGAAGGGAGGCCGCCCGAGGCGCACGGGCCTCGGACGGCCAGGGGTGGAAGGGCTCCACCCCAAGGTGGCTTCCGTACACCTCTTGAACGTTGGGGCCCGGCCGCTCGGTGAGAGCGGGGTCTACCCGGGCAGACAGCCCGTCGGCCCCGCGGCCTGGACAGGCGGAGCGGGGACAAGCCAAGGCTACCGGCGGGCGGGATCGACCGGGTAGCCGCCGTGGGGAACACAACTTGGACGTCTCGCGCCGTCGCGGACCACCGTCCTCCGTCTCTCTCTCCCTCTCTCGGAAGGGAGGCCGCCCGAGGCGCACGGGCCTCGGACGGCCAGGGGTGGAAGGGCTCCACCCCAAGGTGGCTTCCGTACACCTCTTGAACGTTGGGGCCCGGCCGCTCGGTGAGAGCGGGGTCTACCCGGGCAAACAGCCCGTCGGCCACGCGGCCTGGACAGGCGGAGCGGGGGCAAGCCAAGGCTACCGGCGGGCGGGATCGACCGGGTAGCCGCCGTGGGGAACACAACTTGGACGTCTCGCGCCGTCGCGGACCACCGTCCTCCGTCTCTCTCTCCCTCTCTCGGAAGGGAGGCCGCCCGAGGCGCACGGGCCTCGGACGGCCAGGGGTGGAAGGGCTCCACCCCAAGGTGGCTTCCGTACACCTCTTGAACGTTGGGGCCCGGCCGCTCGGTGAGAGCAGGGTCTACCCGGGCAAACAGCCTGTCGGCCACGCGGCCTGGACAGGCGGAGTGGGGGCAAGCCAAGGCTACCGGCGGGCGGGATCGACCGGGTAGCCGCCGTGGGGAACACAACTTGGACGTCTCGCGCCGTCGCGGACCACCGTCCTCCGTCTCTCTCTCCCTCTCTCGGAAGGGAGGCCGCCCGAGGCGCACGGGCCTCGGACGGCCAGGGGTGGAAGGGCTCCACCCCAAGGTGGCTTCCGTACACCTCTTGAACGTTGGGGCCCGGCCGCTCGGTGAGAGCGGGGTCTACCCGGGCAGACAGCCCGTCGGCCCCGCGGCCTGGACAGGCGGAGCGGGGACAAGCCAAGGCTACCGGCGGGCGGGATCGACCGGGTAGCCGCCGTGGGGAACACAACTTGGACGTCTCGCGCCGTCGCGGACCACCGTCCTCCGTCTCTCTCTCCCTCTCTCGGAAGGGAGGCCGCCCGAGGCGCACGGGCCTCGGACGGCCAGGGGTGGAAGGGCTCCACCCCAAGGTGGCTTCCGTACACCTCTTGAACGTTGGGGCCCGGCCGCTCGGTGAGAGCGGGGTCTACCCGGGCAAACAGCCCGTCGGCCACGCGGCCTGGACAGGCGGAGCGGGGGCAAGCCAAGGCTACCGGCGGGCGGGATCGACCGGGTAGCCGCCGTGGGGAACACAAGTTGGACGCCTCGCGCCGTCGCGGACCACCGTCCTCCGTCTCTCTCCCTCTCTCGGAAGGGAGGCCGCCCGAGGCGCACGGGCCTCGGACGGCCAGGGGTGGAAGGGCTCCACCCCGAGGTGGCTTCGTACACCTCTTGAACGTGGCCGCCCGGCCGCTCGGTGAGAGCGGGGTCTACCCGGGCAGACAGCCCGTCGGCCCCGCGGCCTGGACAGGCGGAACGGGGGCAAGCCAAGGCTACCGGCGGGCGGGATCGACCGGGTAGCCGCCGTGGGGAACACAACACGGACGCCTCGCGCCGTCGCGGACCACCGTCCTCCGTCTCTCTCTCTCCCTCTCTCGGAAGGGAGGCCGCCCGAGGCGCACGGGCCTCGGACGGCCGGGGGTGGAAGGGATCCACCCCCCGCGGGAAGGGGACGCGCGCCGGCGCCCGGACGCGGGAGCGTTGACCCGGGGGTCTTTACTCCGCCGAGGGGTAGCCCGGAGAAGGAGCGAGACCGGCCGGCGGGGGTGGAACACCCCCTCATGCCTCGCTCCTTCTGGGGATAAAGCGCGTCGTCCGCAGGCCGCCGTCCCCTATCCCCGCCCTGGACCGCCCGCATCGGCCGGAGCCCGAGGGGACAGGCGGGGGTCCTTCGCTTTCGGGAAAACCTTCACCAAACGTGGGGCCCGTGCCCCGCTCTCGGCCGCCCTGAGGCGGGAGAGCCCGGATCGTTCTCTCTCTCGGCGTCGGCCCCACCGACGCCGTCGCACGGTGGCCTGGGAAAGGGCTGCACCCCCTGCGCCACGCTTCTCCCCCGGAGTACTCCCCCCGCAGGGGGCTCCGCGGGGTGTCCCGACGCGCAGAGTCGCTCGCCTTCTTCCGCGGGGGACGGGAGGGACGCCCACGCGCGTCCCTTCCCCATCCTCGAGAGCCGTACGCGCCGAGGGTGAACCCGCTCGCCGGGGCGCCGGGGAGCAGGGCCCTTGTGGTCCTTCCCCGGACATGGGCGCGGCGAGGGTCCCCCGGCCGCGACGGCTCTCCCGTTGACCCACTCTCTCGCCTTGGGTGGTGGTGATGGAGGCGGCTGCCTACGCCTCAGCCCGGCATCTCGGAGGGGGGTCGCCCGGGCAGCCAGCCAGCCAGCCTGTTGGCCCCGCGGCCTGCACAGGCGGAGTGGGGACACTTGCGCTCTATGACTCTGCTCCCAGGGAGGTGGCAGAGGGGCGGCCGCGGTGCTTTGACTTTGAGCGGTCCCCACTCCAGCACTCTGAGAAATAGTCACTTTGTCAAAGACCGCACACCGCTCGTTCCCTTATATGCAAAAAAGGTGTTCGTCCTGACGTTTTGCGAGCCCTTATTTTACCGTCGTCGGCGCTATCAGGGGAAACAGGCCCGCTCCTTCCGCCTTCATGGAACCGTAGCTCGGCCCCGAGGGCCCAGGATTACCCTCATACCGGTTCTCACGACATGCGTCGACACTCGGCTCAGCCCCGGCAGCCGCAGCTCCCGCCGGCCCGGCCAGCCGGGTCCGCACCCCTGGCCGGCGCCTGGAGCGTCTGGACTTTGTCGTTTTCTCTCCAAGACTCGTCTCTGCCAACTGCCGTGGACTTCGGCGGGGGCTGCCGCGGGCTGTGCCCGGCCTCTTGGGGGTCCCGCCTGCCCGCGCAGGCAGCTAGGACAGGGTTATCAGCGCTCTCAGGGGGGGCCTCCGCAGACCCCCCACAGGTGGCTCCGTACACCTCTTGAACGTGGCGCCCGGCCGCTCGGAGAGCGGGGTCTTCCCGGGCAAGCCGCCTGTGGGCCCCACGGCCTGGACAGGCGGAGCGGAGACAAGCCCAGGCTACCGGCAGGATCGACCGGCTGGCAGCCGTGGTGGAACAACGGGGACGCCTCGCGCCGCCGCGGGCCGCCGTCCTCCGTCTCTCTCCCACTCTCGGAGGCAGGCCGCCCGAGGCCAACGGGCCTCGGACGGCGTGGGGTGGAAGGGCTCCACCCCAGGGGAAGAAAACACGCCCGCGCTCGTTTGCACAGTCTGCCCCGGCCCGGCATCTCGGAGGGGGGGGGTCGCCCGGGCAGCCAGCCAGCCAGCCTGTTGGCCCCGCGGCCTGCACAGGCGGAGTGGGGACCCTCGCGCTCGATGACTCTGCTCCCAGGGAGGTGGCAGAGGGGCGGCCGCGGTGCTTTGACTTTGAGCGGTCCCCACTCCGCACATTGAGAAATAGTCACTTTGTCAAAGACCGCACACCGCTCGTTCCCTTATATGCAAAAAAGGTGTTCGTCCTGACGTTTTGCGAGGCCCTAATTTACCGCCGTCGGCGCTATCAGGGGAAACGGGCCCGCTCCTTCCGCCCTCCTGGAACCGTGCCTCGGCCCGGAGCGACCAGGATTACCCTCATACCGGTTCTCACGACATGCATTGACACTCGGCTCAGCCCCGGCAGCCGCAGCTCCCGCCGGCCCGGCCAGCCGGGTCCGCCCCCCGTGGCCGGCGCCTGGAGCGTTTGGACTTTGTCGTTTTTTCAAAGACTCATCTCTGCCAACTGCCCTGGGCTTCAGCAGTGGCTGCCGCGGGCTGTGCACGGCCTCCTGGGGGAGTCCCGCCTGCCCGCGCAGGCAGCTAGGACAGGGTTATCAGCGCTCTCAGGGGGGCCTCCGCAGACCCCCCACAGGTGGCTTCGTACACCTCTTGAACGTGGCGCCCGGCCGCTCGGAGAGCGGGGTCTACCCGGGCAGCCAGCCGGCCTGTCGGCCCCGCGGCCTGGACAGGCGGAGTGGGGACACTCGCGCTCGATGACTCTGCTCCCAGGGAGGTGGCAGAGGGGCGGCCGCGGTGCTTTGACTTTGAGCGGCCCCCACTCCCTTCCCAGCACTCTGAGAAATAGTCACTTTGTCAAAGACCGCACACCGCTCGTTCCCTTATATGCAAAAAAGGTGTTCGTCCTGACGTTTTGCGAGGCCTTAATTTACCGCCGTCGGCGCTATCAGGGGGAACAGGCCCGCTCCTTCCGCCTTCCTGGAACCGTGCCTCGGCCCCGAGGGCCCAGGATTACCCTCATACCGGTTCTCACGACAAGCATCGACACTCGGCTCAGCCCCAGCCGCCGCAGCTCCCGCCGGCCCGGCCAGCCGGGTCCGCCCTCCGTGGCCGGCGCCTGGAGCGTTTGGACTTTGTCGTTTTTCTCAAAGACTCATCTCTGCCAACTGCCGTGGGATTCAGCAGGGGCTGCCACGGCTGTTCCCCGCCTCCTGGGTGTCCTGCCCTGCAACACCGGAGGGTCAGGGGGGGTCTTGAGCAACTACTGGTAGGTGCAGCACCTCGGGGGCCCTCTGCAGCCAGCACACTGCTGCCAACAGCCCGCTCCCCATCACCAGCCAGCCCCTTCTGCATACATCTGGCGGGGGTGCTTTTTTGACTTCCCCCATTTTGGCCTATGGGGAAAAGCCAGGGGGAAAACCTCCAGAGTCAGGCCAACCTCCTGGAACTCCAGCTCGGCCTGGAGCTACTGGTTTGCCCCCTTCCCGGTTCTCAGGACATGCCTTGACACTCGGCTCTTCCCCAGCCGCCGCAGCTCCCCTCGGCCCGGCCAGCCGGGTCCGCCCCCCTGACCGGCGCCCGGAGCAGTTTGGACTTTGTCGTTTTTTTTCTCCAAGACTCATCTCTGCCAACTGCCAAGGACTTCAGCAGGGGCTGCCACCTGCTGTTCCCCGCCAATGGGTGTCCTACCCTGCAACACCGGAGGCTCAGGCAGGGTCTTGAGCAACTGCTGGTAGGTGCTCTCAGGGGGCCCCTCCACACCCCCAGGCCCACATCCAGGGCCTCCCTCCCGGCCCCTGGAGCAGCCAGCACCCCCTCACCGTCAGCACTCTCTCCCCGTTGGGACTGTGAAACTTTTCTGACCGTGCAAGCTTCGTCAAACGGCAAGGGGGCAACCGGCGTTCTGTGCCCGGCCTCCTGGGGTCCTGCCCGGGCACATCGGAGGCTCAGCCTGGGTTTTCAGCCACCACGGGCAGGTGCACTCAGGGGGCCCTCCGCAGCCGCCCATGCACACCTCTGCAGCCAGCACACCGCTGCCAACAGCCCGCTCCCCATCACCAGCCAGCCCCTTCTGCATACATCTGGCGGGGGTGCTTTTTTGACTTCCCCCCTTTTGGCCTATGGGGAAAAGCCAAGGGGAAAACCTCCAGAGTCAGGCCGACCTCCTGGAACTAGAGCTCGGCCTGGAGCCACCGGTTTGTCCCCTTCCCGGTTCTCAGGACCTGCACTGACACTCGGCTCAGCACCGGCAGCTGCAGCCCCCGCCGGCCCGGCCAGCCGGGTCCGCACCCCTGGCCGGCACGCCTGGAGCGTTTGGACTTTGTCATTTTCATGACTTGTCTCCTCAGACATTGTCCGACTGCAAGGGGGGCGGCCGCGGTCCGTGCCCAGCCTCCAGGGGTTGCCCCCGGCCCCTGGAGCAGCCAGCACCCCCTCGCCGTCACCACTCTCTCCCCATTGGGACTTTGAAACTTTTCTGACCGTGCAAGCTTCGTCAAACGGCAAGGGGGCAACCGGCGTTCTGTGCCCGGCCTCCTGGGGTCCTGCCCGGGCACATCGGAGGCTCAGCCTGGGTTTTCAGCCACCACGGGCAGGTGCACTCAGGGGGCCCTCCGCAGCCGCCCATGCACACCTCTGCAGCCAGCACACCGCTGCCAACAGCCCGCTCCCCATCACCAGCCAGCCCCTCTGCATACATCTGCTGGGGGTGCTTTTTTGACTTCCCCCATTGTGGCCAATGGGAAAATGCCAAGGGGAAAACCTCCGGAGTCAGGCCCACCTCCTGGAACTCCATCCCGGCCTGGAGCTACTAGTTTGTCCCCTTTCCGGTTCTCAGGACATGCATTGACACTCGGCTCTTCCCAAGCCGCCGCAGCTCCCGCCGGCCCGTCCAGCCGGGTCCGCACCCCTGGCCGGCGCCTGGAGCGTTTGGACTTTGTCGTTTTTCCTCAAAGACTCATCTCTGCCAACTGCCCTGGGCTTCAGCAGTGGCTGCCGCGGGCTGTGCACGGCCTACTGGGGGGTCCCGCCTGCCCGCGCAGGCAGCTAGGACAGGGCTCTCAGCAAGGGCTTGGAGGCGGTGTCAGGGGGGCCTCCGCAGCACCCCCAAGGTGGCTTCCTACACCTCTCGAACGTTGGGGCCCGGCCGCTCGGAGAGCGGGGTCTGCCCGGGCAGCCAGCCAGCCTGTCGGCCCCGCGGCCTGGACAGGCGGAGTGGGGACACTCGCGCTCGATGACTCTGCTCCCAGGGAGGTGGCAGAGGGGCGGCCGCGGTGCTTTGACTTTGAGCGGTCCCCACTCCTCAGCACATTGAGAAATAGTCACTTTGTCAAGGACCGCACACCGCTCGTTCCCTTATATGCAAAAAAGGTGTTCGTCCTGACGTTTTGCGAGGCCCTAATTTACCGCCGTCGGCGCTATCAGGGGAAACGGGCCCGCTCCTTCCGCCCTCCTGGAACCGTGCCTCGGCCCGGAGCGACCAGGATTACCCTCATACCGGTTCTCACGACATACATCGACACTCGGCTCAGCCCCGGCAGCCGCAGCTCCCGCCGGCCCAGCCAGCCGGGTCCGCCACCCTGGCCGGCACGCCTGGAGCGTTTGGACTTTGTCGTTTTTTCAAAGACTCATCCCTGCCAACGACTTCAGCAGGGGCTGCCACCTGCTGTTCCCCGCCAATGGGTGTCCTGACCTGCAACACCGGAGGGTCATGGGGGGTCTTGAGCAACTACTGGTAGGTGCAGCACCTCGGGGGCCCTCTGCAGCCAGCACACTGCTGCCAACAGCCCGCTCCCCGTCACCCCCCAGCCCCTCTGCATACATCTGCCGGGGGTGCTTTTTTGACTTCCCCCATGTTGGCCTATGGGGAAAAGCCAGGGGGAAAACCTCCAGAGTCAGGCCGACCTCCTGGAACCCTAGCCCGGCCTGGAGCTACTGGTTTGCCCCCTTCCCGGTTCTCAGGACATGCCTTGACACTCGGCTCTTCCCCAGCCGCCGCAGCTCCCGTCGGCCCGGCCAGCCGGGTCCGCCCCCCTGACCGGCGCCTGGAGCAGTTTGGACTTTGTCATTTTTTTCAAAGACTCATCTCTGCCAAGGACTTCAGCAGGGGCTGCCACCTGCTTTTCCCCGCCAATGGGTGTCCTGCCCTGCAACACCGGAGGCTCAGGCAGGGTCTTGAGCAACTGCTGGTAGGTGCTCTCAGGGGGCCCCGCCACACCCCCAGGCCCACCTCCAGGGCCTCCCTCCCGGCCCCTGGAGCAGCCAGCACCCCCCTCACCGTCAGCACTCTCTCCCCGTTGGGACTTTGAAACTTTTCTGACCGTGCAAGCTTCATCAAACGGCAAGGGGGCAACCGGCGTTCTGTGCCCGGCCTCCTGGGGTCCTGCCCGGGCACATCGGAGGCTCAGCCTGGGTTTTCAGCCACCACGGGCAGGTGCACTCGGGGGGCCCTCCGCAGCCGCCCATGCACACCTCTGCAGCCAGCACACCGCTGCCAACAGCCCGCTCCCCATCACCAGCCAGCCCCTCTGCATACATCTGCCGGGGGTGCTTTTTTGACTTCCCCCATTTTGGCCAATGGGAAAAGCCAGGGGGAAAACCTCCAGAGTCAGGCCGACCTCCTGGAACTCCAGCTCGGCCTGGAGCTACTGGTTTGTCCCCTTCCCGGTTCTCAGGACATGCATCGACACTCGGCTCAGCCCCGGCAGCCGCAGCCCCCGCCAGCCCGGCCAGCCGGGTCCGCCCCCCTGGCCGGCGCCTGGAGCGTTTGGACTTTGTCATTTTCATGACTTGTCTCCTCGAACTTTGTTCGACTGCAAGGGGGTGTGCCCAGCCTCCAGGGGTTGCCCCCGGCCCCTGGAGCAGCCAGCTCCCCCTCGCCCTCAACACTCTCTCTCCGTGGGGACTTTGAAACTTTTTCTGACCGTGCAAGCTTCATCGGACGGCAAGGGGGCAAGCTGTGGTCTGTGCCCGGCCTCCTGGGTTCCTGCCCGGGGCACATCGGAGGCTCAGCCTGGGTTTTCAGCCACCACCGGTAGGTGCGCTTTGGGGGCCCTCCGCAGCCGCCCTGGGCCACCCCTGCAGCCAGCGCACTGCTGCCAACAGCCCGCTCTCCATCACCAGCCAGCCCCGTCCGCGCACATCTGCCGGGGGTGCTTTTTTGAGAAATACTGTCACTTTGTCAAGGACCACACACCGCTCGTTCCCTTATACCCCGACAAGGTGTTCGTGGTGACGTTTTGCGAGGCCTTATTTTACCGCCGTCGGCGCTATCAGGTGAAACAGGCGCGCTCCTTCCGCCCTCCTGGAACCGTGGCTCGGCCCGGAGCGACCAGGATTACCCTCATACCGGATCTCACCACCTGCGTTGACACTCGGCTCCGCCCCGGCAGCTGCAGCTCCCGCCGCCCCGGCCGGCCGGGTCCGCTCCCCTGGCCGGCACGCCTGGAGCGTTTGGACTTTGTCATTTTCATGACTTGTCTCCTCAAACCTTGTTCGACTGCCAGGGGGGCTGCCGCAGTCCGTGCCCAGCCTCCAGGGGTTGCCCCCGGCCCCTGGAGCTGCCGGCACCCCCCTCACCGTCAGCACTCTCTCCCCGTTGGGACTTTGAAACTTTTCTGACCGTGCAAGCTTCATCAAACGGCAAGGGGGCAGGCTGCGGTCTGTGCCCGGCCTCCTGGGGTCCTGCCCGGGCACATCGGAGGCTCAGCCTGGGTTTTCAGCCACCACTGGCAGGTGCACTCAGGGGGCCCTACGCAGACGCCCATGCACACCTATGCAGCCAGCACACTGCTGCCAACAGACCACTCTCCGTCACCCGCCAGCCCCTCTGCATACATCTGCTGGAGGTGCTTTTTTGACTTCCCCCATTTTGGCCTATGGGGAAAAGCCAGGGGGAAAACCTCCAGAGTCAGGCCGACATCCTGGAACTCCAGCTCGGCCCAGAGCCACCGGTCTGTCCCCTTCCCGGTTCTCAGGACATGCATTGACACTCGGCTCAGCCCCGGCAGCCGCAGCCCCCGCCGGCCCGGCCGGCCGGGTCCGCACCCCTGGCCGGCACGCCTGGAGCGTTTGGACTTTGTCATTTTCATGACTTGTCTCCTCAAACTTTGTTCGACTGCAAGGGGGGCGGCCGCGGTCCGTGCCCAGCCTCCAGGGGCTGCCCCGGGCCCCTGGAGCAGCCAGCGCCCCCTCGCCGTCAACACTCTCTCCCCGTTGGGACTTTGAAACTTTTTCTGACCGTGCAAGCTTCATCAAACGGCAAGGGGGCAGGCTGCGGTCTGTGCCCGGCCTCCTGGGGTCCTGCCCGGGGACATCGGAGGCTCAGGCAGGGTCTTGAGCTACTGCTGGTAGGTGCACTCAGGGGGCCCTCTTCAGCCGCCCAGGGCCACCCCTGCAGCCACCACACAGCTGCCAACAGCCCGCTCTCCATCACCCCCCAGCCCCTCTGCATACATCTGCTGGGGGTGCTTTTTTGCCTCCCCCCGTTTTGGCCTATGGGGAAAAGCCAGGGGGAAAACCTCCAGAGTCAGGCCGACCTCCTGGAACTCCAGCTCGGCCTGGAGCTACTGGTCTGTCCCCTTCCCGGTTCTCAGGAGATGCATCGACACTCGGCTCAGCCCCGGCAGCCGCAGCACCCGCCGGCCAGGCCAGCCGGGTCCGCCCCCCTGGCCGGCGCCTGGAGCAGTTTGGACTTTGTCATTTTCATGACTTGTCTCCTCAAACTTTGTTCTACTGCAAGGGGGGCTGCCGCGGTCCGTGCCCAGCCTCCAGGGGTTCCCCCCCCCGGCCCCTGGAGCAGCCAGCACCCCCTCGCCGTCAACACTCTCTCCCCGTCGGGACTTTGAAACTTTTCTGACCGTGCAAGCTTCATCAAACGGCAAGGGGGCAGGCTGCGGTCTGTGCCCGGCCTCCTGGGGTCCTGCCCGGGGATATCGGAGGCTCAGGCAGGGTCTTCAGCAACTGCTGGTAGGTGCTCTCAGGGGGCCCCTCCACACCCCCAGGCCCACCTCCAGGGCTTCCCTCCCGGCCCCTGGAGCAGCCAGCACCCCCTCACCGTCAGCACTCTCTCCCCGTTGGGACTTTGAAACTTTTCTGACCGTGCAAGCTTCATCAAACGGCAATGGGGGGGGCAACCGGCGGTCTGTGCCCGGCCTCCTGGGGTCCTGCCCGGGGACATCGGAGGCTCAGCCAGGGTGTTGAGCAACTACTGGTAGGTGCTCTCAGGGGGCCCTCCGCAGCCGCCCCGGGCCACCCCTGCAGCCGGCACACCGCTGCCAACAGCCCGCTCTCCGTCACCAGCCAGCCCCGTCCGCGCACATCTGCCGGGGGTGCTTTTTTTGAGACACACTGTCACTTTGTCAAAGACCGCACACCGCTCGTTCCCTTATACCCCGACAAGGTGTTCGTGCTGACGTTTTGCGAGGCCTTATTTTACCGCCGTCGGCGCTATCAGGGGAAACAGGCCCGCTCCTTCCGCCCTCCTGGAACCGTGCCTCGGCCCGGAGCGGCCAGGTTTACCCTCATGCCGGTTCTCGTGACATGCATCGACACTCGGCTCAACCCCGTCAGCCGCAGCTCCCGCCGGCCCGGCCAGCCGGGTCCGCCCCCCCTGGCCGGCGCCTGGAGCAGTTTGGACTTTGTCATTTTCATGACTTGTCTCCTCAAACTTTGTTCGACTGCAAGGGGGGCTGCCGCAGTCTGTGCCCAGCCTCCAGGGGTTGCCACCGGAGCAGCCAGCACCCCCTCGGCGTCAACACTCTCTCCCCGTTGGGACTTTGAAACTTTTCTGACCGTGCAAGCTTCATCAAACGGCAAGGGGGGCAGGCTGCGGTCTGTGCCCGGCCTGCTGGGGTCCTGCCCGGGGACATCGGAGGCTCAGCCAGGGTTTTGAGCCACCGCTGGCAGGTGCACTCAGGGGGCCCTCCGCAGCCGCCCAGGCACACCTCTTCAGCCAGCACACTGCTGCCAAACACCCGCTCCCCATCACCCCCCAGCCCCTCTGCATACATCTGCTGGGGGTGCTTTTTTGACTTCCCCCATTTTGGCCTATGGGGAAAAGCCAGGGGGAAAACCTCCAGAGTCAGGCCGACCTTCTGGAACTCGAGCTCGGCCTGGAGCCGCCGGTTTGTCCCCTTCCCGGTTCTCAGGACCTGCATTGACACTCGGCTCAGCCCCGGCAGCCGCAGCCCCCGCCGGCCCAGCCAGCCGGGTCCGCCCCCCTGGCCGGCGCCTGGAGCGTTTGGACTTTGTCATTTTCATGGCTTGTCTCCTCAAACTTTGTCCGACTGCAAGGGGGGCTGCCGCAGTCCGTGCCCAGCCTCCAGGGGTTGTCCCCGGCCCCTGGAGCAGCCAGCACCCCCTCGCCGTCAACGCTCTCTCCCCGTTGGGACTTTGAAACTTTTCTGACCGTGCAAGCTTCGTCAAACGGCAATGGGGCAAGCGGCGGGCTCTGCCCGGCCTCCTGGGGTCCTGCCCGGGGACATCGGAGGCTCAGCCAGGGTGTTGAGCCACCGCTGGCAGGTGCACTCAGGGGGCCCTCCGCAGCCGCCCAGGCCCACCCCTGCAGCCAGCACACGGCTGCCAACAGCCCGCTCTCCGTCACCCCCCAGCCCCTCCTGCATACATCTGCTGGGGGTGCTTTTTTGGCTCCCCCCGTTTTGGCCTATGGGGAAAAGCCAGGGGGAAAACCTCCAGAGTCAGGCCGACCCCCCGGAACTCCAACCCGGCCTGGAGCCACCGGTTTGTCCCCTTCCCGGTTCTCAGGACATGCATTGACACTCGGCTCAGCCCCGGCAGCCGCAGCCCCCGCCGGCCCGGCCAGCCGGGTCCGCCACCCTGCCCGGCGCCTGGAGCGTTTGGACTTTGTCGTTTTTTCTCCAAGACTCGCCTCTGGCACATGCCATGGACCTCAGCGGGGGCTGCTCCCCGCCTCCTGGGTGTCCTGCCCGGGCACATCGGAGGCTCAGCCTGGGTCTTGGGCCCCTTCTGGTAGGTGCACTTTGGGGGCCCTCCGCAGCCGCCCAGGCCCACCTCCTGCAGCCACCACACAGCTGCCAACTGCCCGCTCTCCGTCACCCGCCAGCCCCTCTGCATACATCTGCTGGGGGTGCTTTTTTGACTTCCCCCATTGTGGCCAATGGGACAATGCCAAGGGGAAAACCTCCAGAGTCCTGCCGACCTCCTGGAACTCCAACCCGGCCTGGAGCCACCGGTTTGTCCCCTTCCCGGTTCTCAGGACCTGCATTGACACTCGGCTCAGCCCCGGCCGCCGCAGCTCCCGCCGGCCCCGGCCAGCCGGGTCCGCACCCCAGGCCGGCGCCTGGAGCGTTTGGACTTTGTCATTTTCATGACTTGTCTCCTCAAACTTTGTTCGACTGCAAGGGGGGCTGCCGCAGTCCGTGCCCAGCCTCCAGGGGTTGCCCCCGGCCCCTGGAGCAGCCAGCACCTCCTCGCCGTCAACACTCTCCCCCCGTGGGGACTTTGAAACTTTTCTGACCGTGCAAGCTTCGTCAAACGGCAAGGGGGCAAGCGGCGGGCTCTGCCCGGCCTCCTGGGGTCCTGCCCGGGGACATCGGAGGCTCAGCGGGGGTTTTCAGCCACCACTGGTAGGTGCGCTTTGGGGGCCCTCCGCAGCCGCCCCGGGCCACCCCTGCAGCCAGCACACTGCTGCCAACAGCCCGCCGCTCTCCCACACCAGCCAGCCCCGTCTGCACACATCTGCCGGGGGTGCTTTTTTGAGAAACACTGTCACTTTGTCAAAGACCGCACACCGCTCGTTCCCTTATACCCCGACAAGGTGTTCGTGCTGACGTTTTGCGAGGCCTTATTTTACCGCCGTCGGCGCTATCAGGGGAAGCGGGCCCGCTCCTTCCGCCCTCCTGGAACCGTGCCTCGGCCCGGAGCGGCCAGGTTTACCCTCATACCGGTTCTCGTGACCTGCATTGACACTCGGCTCTTCCCCGGCCGCCGCAGCTCCCGCCGGTCCGACCAGCTGGGTCCGCCCCCCTGGACGGCACGCCTGGAGCGTTTGGACTTTGTCATTTTCATGACTCGTCTCCTCAAACTTTGTTCGACTGCAAGGGGGGCTGCCGCAGTCCGGGCCCAGCCTCCAGCGGTTGCCCCCGGCCGCTGGAGCTGCCAGCACCCCCTCGCCGTCAACACTCTCTCCCCGTTGGGACTTTGAAACTTTTCTGACCGTGCAAGCTTCGTCAAACGGCAATGGGGGGCAACCGGCGTTCTGTGCCCGGCCTCCTGGGGTCCTGCCCGGGCACATCGGAGGCTCAGCCTGGGTTTTCAGCCACCACGGGCAGGTGCACTCAGGGGGCCCACCGCAGCCGCCCAGGCCCACCCCTGCAGCCACCACGCAGCTGCCAACAGCCCGCTCTCCGTCACCCCCCAGCCCCTTCTGCATACATCTGCCGGGGGTGCTTTTTTGACTTCCCCCCTTTTGGCCTATGGGGAAAAGCCAGGGGGAAAACCTCCAGAGTCAGGCCGACCTTCTGGAACTCCAGCTCGGACTGGAGCCACCGGTTTGTCCCCTTCCCGGTTCTCAGGAGATGCATCGACACTCGGCTCAGCCCCGGCAGCCGCAGCACCCGCCGGCCAGGCCAGCCACGTCCGCCCCCCTGGCCGGCGCCTGGAGCGTTTGGACTTTGTCGTTTTTTTCCCCAAGACTCGCCTCTGCCAACTGCCAAGGACTTCAGCAGGGGCTGCCACGGCTGTTCCCCGCCTCCTGGGGTTCATGCCCGGGCACATCGGAGGCTCAGGCAGGGTCTTGAGCAACTACTGTTGGGTGCTCTCAGGGGGGCCCCTCCACACCCCCAGGCCGACCTCCAGGGGCTGCCCCCGGACCCTGGAGCAGCCTGCACCCCCCTCGCCGTCAACACTCTCCCCCCGTTGGGACTTTGAAACTTTTCTGACCGTGCGAGCTTCATCGGACGGGAAGGGGGCGACCTGCGGGCTCTGCCCGGCCTCCCGGGGTCCCTGCCCGGGCCCCGTGGGAGGTACAGGCAGGGTTTCTCACCTACTACCCGTAGGCACTCTCAGGGGGCCCTCCGCGCCCTCAGGCCGCCCTCCCCGGGCTTCCCCCGGGTCCGCGGAGCAGCCCGCCACCCCTCGCCGCACTGTCTCTCGCCCCCCGTCGGGACTTTGAAACTTTTCCCCCCCGTGCAAACCTCACCGGGGGGCAGAGGGAGAGACCTGCGGGCCGTGCCCGGCCTCCCGGGACTCCCTCCGGGCAGCGCGGGCGGCTCGGACGGGGTTTTCAGCGAGTGCTGGGGGGGGTGTCTTCGGGGGCCCCCCGCGGGCCCCCCGGGGCACCTGCGCGGGGTGGCCCCTGCTGCCAGGCACCCACTCCCCATCGACCATCCAGCCCCCCTACATACATCTGGCGGGGGTGCTTTTTTGAGTTCCCCCATTTTGGCAACTTGGCACCTCCTATGGGGAAACCGGCAAAATCATGCCGACCTCCTGGAACTCCGGCTCGGCCTGGAGCCGCCGGTTTGTCCCCTTCCCGGTTCTCAGGCATTTTCGGACTTTGTCATTTTTTCAGCACTCTGTCAATGCGGCCAGCGGGAGCTGCCGCGGTCTGTGCCCAGGCACCAGGCACTAAAAACGGACACAGTCGGAGGGTCAGGGGGTGTCTCGGCCAGATACTGAAAAACACTCAGGGGGTGCCCAGGCACCAGGCGCTCCAAACGGACACAGTCGGAGGGTCAGGGGGTGTCTCGGCCAGATACTGGAAAACACTCAGGGGCGCCCGGAGGCTGCACAGGGCCACCCCAGGCCGCTCCCCCGGGCACCCGGGCGGCCATATTGGCGGCTGAGACCCCCTCTTCAGCGAACGCCAGGGGGCGCTCAGGGGCACACGGGGGCTGCTCCACTCGCCCCAGGGCGGCCCCCGCGGGTACCCGGGCGGCCATATTGGCGGCTGGGACCCCCTCTTGAGCAAACGCCAGGGGGGCGCTCAGGGACGCACGGGGGCTGCTCCACTCGCCCCAGGCCGGCCTCCCTGGGTACCCGGGCGGGCACATTAGCGGCTGAGACCCCCTCTCCACCAGAGACCGGGGGGCGCTCGGGGACACACGGGGGCTGCTCCACTCGCCCCAGGCCGGACTCCCTGAGGCGGGCACATTAGCGGCTGAGACCCCCTCTCCACCAGAGACCGGGGGGCGCTCGGGGACACACGGGGGCTGCTCCACTCGCCCCAGGCCGGACTCCCTGAGGCGGGCACATTAGCGGCTGAGACCCCCTCTCCACCAGAGACCGGGGGGCGCTCGGGGACACACGGGGGCTGCTCCACTCGCCCCAGGCCGGCCTCCCTGAGGCGGGCACATTAGCAGCTGAGACCCCCTCTCCACCAATGACCGGGGGACGCTCAGGGACACACGGGGGCTGCTCCACTCGCCCCAGGCCGGCCTCCCTGGGTACCCAGGCGGGCACATTAGCGGCTGAGACCCCCTCTCCACCAGAGACCGGGGGGCGCTCGGGGACACACGGGGGCTGCTCCACTCGCCCCAGGCCGGACTCCCTGAGGCGGGCACATTAGCGGCTGAGACCCCCTCTCCACCAGAGACCGGGGGGCGCTCGGGGACACACGGGGGCTGCTCCACTCGCCCCAGGCCGGCCTCCCTGAGGCGGGCACATTAGCAGCTGAGACCCCCTCTCCACCAATGACCGGGGGACGCTCAGGGACACACGGGGGCTGCTCCACTCGCCCCAGGCCGGACTCCCTGAGGCGGGCACATTAGCGGCTGAGACCCCCTCTCCACCAAAGACCGGGGGGCACTCGGGGATACACGGGGGCTGCTCCACTCGCCCCAGGCCGGACTCCCTGAGGCGGGCACATTAGCGGCTGAGACCCCCTCTCCACCAAAGACCGGGGGACACTCAGGGACACACGGGGGCTGCTCCACTCGCCCCAGGCCGGCCTCCCTAGGTACCCGGGCGGGCACATTAGCGGCTGAGACCCCCTCTCCACCAAAGACCGGGGGGCGCTCAGGGACACACGGGGGCTGCTCCACTCGCACCAGGCCGGCCTCCCTGAGGCGGGCACATTAGCGGCTGAGACCCCCTCTTCAGCAAACGTCAGGGGACACTCAGGGACACGCGGGGGCTGCTCCACTCGCCCCAGGCCGGCCTCCCTGAGGCGGGCACATTAGCGGCTGAGACCCCCTCTCGACCAAAGACCGGGGGACGCTCAGGGACACACGGGGGCTGCTCCACTCGCCCCAGGCCGGCCTCCCTGAGGCGGGCACATTAGCGGCTGAGGCCCCCTCTCCACCAAAGACCGGGGGACGCTCAGGGACACACGGGGGCTGCTCCACTCGCCCCAGGCCGGCCTCCCTGAGGCGGGCACATTAGCGGCTGAGACCCCCTCTCGACCAAAGACCGGGGGACGCTCAGGGACACACGGGGGCTGCTCCACTCGCCCCAGGCCGGCCTCCCTGAGGCGGGCACATTAGCGGCTGAGGCCCCCTCTCCACCAAAGACCGGGGGACACACAGGGACACACGGGGGCTGCTCCACTCGCCCCAGGCCGGCCTCCCTGAGGCGGGCACATTAGCGGCTGAGGCCCCCTCTCCACCAGAGACCGGGGGACGCTCAGGGACACACGGGGGCTGCTCCACTCGCCCCAGGCCGGCCTCCCTGAGGCGGGCACATTAGCGGCTGAGACCCCCTCTCCACCAAAGACCGGGGGACGCTCAGGGACACACGGGGGCTGCTCCACTCGCCCCAGGCCGGACTCCCTGAGGCGGGCACATTAGCGGCTGAGACCCCCTCTCCACCAAAGACCGGGGGGGCACTCGGGGACACACGGGGGCTGCTCCACTCGCCCCAGGCCGGACTCCCTGAGGCGGGCACATTAGCGGCTGAGACCCCCTCTCCACCAGAGACCGGGGGGCGCTCGGGGACACACGGGGGCTGCTCCACTCGCCCCAGGCCGGCCTCCCTAGGTACCCAGGCGGGCACATTAGCGGCTGAGACCCCCTCTTCAGCAAACGCCAGGGGACACTCAGGGACACACGGGGGCTGCTCCACTCGCCCCAGGCCGGCCTCCCTAGGTACCCGGGCGGGCACACTAGCGGCTGAGACCCCCTCTCGACCAAAGACCGGGGGACGCTCAGGGACACACGGGGGCTGCTCCACTCGCCCCAGGCCGGCCTGCCTAGGTACCCGGGCGGGCACATTAGCGGCTGAGACCCCCTCTCGACCAAAGACCGGGGGACGCTCAGGGACACACGGGGGCCGCTCCACTCACCCCCAGGCCGACCTCCAGGGCCTCCCTCCCGGCCCCTGGAGCAGCCAGCGCCCCCTCGCCGTCAACACTCTCTCCCCCGTTGGGACTTTGAAACTTTTTCTGACCGTGCGAGCTTCATCGGACGGCAAAGGGGGCAAGCTGCGGTCCGTGCCCGGCCTGCTGGGGTCCTGCCCGGGGACATCGGAGGCTCAGCCAGGGTCTTGAGCCACCGCTGGCAGGTGCACTTTGGGGGCCCTCCGCAGCCGCCCCGGGCCACCCCTTGCAGCCAGCACACTGCTGCCAACAGCCCGCCGCTCTCCGTCACCAGCCAGCCCCGTCTGCACGCATCTGCCGGGGGTGCTTTTTTTGGAGAAATACTGTCACTTTGTCAAAGACCGCACACCGCTCGTTCCCTTATACCCCGACAAGGTGTTCGTGCTGACGTTTTGCGAGGCCTTATTTTACCGTCGTCGGCGCTATCAGGGGAAACGGGCCCGCTCCTTCCGCCCTCCTGGAACCCTGGCTCGGCCCGGAGCGACCAGGATTACCCTCATACCGGTTCTCACCACCTGCATCGACACGCGGCTCTGCCCCGGCCGCCGCAGCTCTCGCCGGCCCGGCCGGGTCCGCACCCCTGGCCGGCACGCCTGGAGCGTTTGGACTTTGTCGTTTTTTTTCTCCAAGAGTCGCCTCTGGCACATGCCATGGACTTCAGCGGGGGCTGCTCCCCGCCCCCTGGGTGTCCTGCCCGGGCACATCGGAGGCTCAGCCTGGGTCTTCAGCCCCTACTGGTAGGTGCGCTTTGGGGGCCCTCCGCAGCCGCCCGGGGCCCATCCCTGCAGCCAGCACACGGCTGCCAGCAGCCACCACACAGCTGCCAACAGCCACCACACAGCTGCCAACAGCCCGCTCTCCGTCACCCCCCAGCCCCTCCTGCATACATCTGCTGGGGGTGCTTTTTTGCCTCCCCCCGTTTTGGCCTATGGAGAAAAGCCAGGGGGAAAACCTCCAGAGTCAGGCCGACCTCATGGAACTCCAACCCGGCCTGGAGCCACCGGTTTGTCCCCTTCCCGGTTCTCAGGACATGCGTCGACGCTCGGCTCAGCCCCGGCCGCCGCAGCTCCCGCCGGCCCGGCCAGCCGGGTCCGCACCCCTGGCCGGCTCGCCTGGAGCGTTTGGACTTTGTCGTTTTTTTCTCCAAGACTCGCCTCTGCCAACTGCCGTGGGCTTCAGCGGGGGCTGCTCCCCGCCTCCTGGGTGTCCTGCCCGGGCACATCGGAGGTTCAGCCTGGGTCTTCAGCCCCTACTGGTAGGTGCACTCCGGGGGCCCTCCGCAGCCGCCCGGGGCCCACCCCTGCAGCCAGCACACGGCTGCCAGCAGCCACCACACAGCTGCCAACAGCCCGCTCCCCATCACCCCCCAGCCCAACTCTGCATACATCTGCTGGGGGTGCTTTTTTTACTTCCCCCGTTTTGGCCTATGGGGAAATGCCAAGGGGAAAACCTCCAGAGTCAGGCCGACCTCATGGAACTCCAACCCGGCCTGGAGCTACTGGTTTGCCCCCTTCCCGGTTCTCAGGACATGCATCGACACTCGGCTCTTCCCCAGCCGCCGCAGCTCCCGCCGGCCCGGCCAGCCGGGTCCGCACCCCTGACCAGCGCCTGGAGCGTTTGGACTTTGTCATTTTTTCTCAAAGACCAATCTCTGCCAACTGCCCTGGGCTTCAGCGGGGGCTGCTCCCCGCCTCCTGGGTGTCCTGCCCGGGCACATCGGAGGCTCAGCCTGGGTCTCGAGCCCCCTACTGGTAGGTGCACTACGGGGGCCCTCCGCAGCCGCCCAGGCCCACCCCTGCAGCCAGCACACGGCTGCCAGCAGCCACCACACAGCTGCCAACAGCCCACTATCCATCACCCACCAGCCCCTCTGCATACATCTGCTGGGGGTGCTTTTTTGACTTCCCCCCTTTTGGCCTATGGGGAAAAGCCAGGGGGGAAACCTCCAGAGTCAGGCCGACCTCATGGAACTCCAACCCGGCCTGGAGCCACCGGTTTGTCCCCTTCCCGGTTCTCAGGACATGCATCGACACTCGGCTCAGCCCCGGCCGCCGCAGCCCCCGCCAGCCCGGCCAGCCGGGTCCGCCACCCTGCCCGGCGCCTGGAGCGTTTGGACTTTGTCGTTTTTTTTCTCCAAGACTCACCTCTGGCACATGCCATGGACCTCAGCGGGGGCTGCTCCCCGCCTCCTGGGTGTCCTGCCCGGGCACATCGGAGGCTCAGCCTGGGTCTCGAGCCCCCTACTGGTAGGTGCACTACGGGGGCCCTCCGCAGCCGCCCAGGCCCACCCCTGCAGCCAGCACACGGCTGCCAGCAGCCACCACACAGCTGCCAACAGCCCACTATCCATCACCCACCAGCCCCTCTGCATACATCTGCTGGGGGTGCTTTTTTGACTTCCCCCCTTTTGGCCTATGGGGAAAAGCCAGGGGGGAAACCTCCAGAGTCAGGCCGACCTCATGGAACTCCAACCCGGCCTGGAGCCACCGGTTTGTCCCCTTCCCGGTTCTCAGGACATGCATCGACACTCGGCTCAGCCCCGGCCGCCGCAGCCCCCGCCAGCCCGGCCAGCCGGGTCCGCCACCCTGCCCGGCGCCTGGAGCGTTTGGACTTTGTCGTTTTTTTTCTCCAAGACTCACCTCTGGCACATGCCATGGACCTCAGCGGGGGCTGCTCCCCGCCTCCTGGGTGTCCTGCCCGGGCACATCGGAGGCTCAGGCAATGTCTTGAGCCACCGCTGGCAGGTGCACTCAGGGGGCCCTCCGCAGCCGCCCAGGCCCACCCCTGCAGCCAGCACACGGCTGCCAGCAGCCACCACACAGCTGCCAACAGCCCGCTCTCCGTCACCCCCCAGCCCAACTCTGCATACATCTGCTGGGGGTGCTTTTTTGACTTCCCCCCTTTTGGCCTATGGGGAAAAGCCAGGGGGAAAACCTCCAGAGTCAGGCCGACCTCATGGAACTCCAACCCGGCCTGGAGCCACCGGTTTGTCCCCTTCCCGGTTCTCAGGACCTGCACTGACACTCGGCTCAACCCCGGCAGCTGCAGCCCCCGCCGGCCCGGCCAGCCGGGTCCGCACCCCTGGCCAGCGCCTGGAGCGTTTGGACTTTGTCGTTTTTTCTCAAAGACCCATCTGTGCCAACTGCCCTGGGCTTCAGCGGGGGCTGCTCCCCGCCTCCTGGGTGTCCTGCCCGGGCACATCGGAGGCTCAGCCTGGGTCTTCAGCCCCTACTGGTAGGTGCACTCGGGGGGGCCCTCCGCAGCCGCCCAGGCCCACCCTTGCAGCCAGCACACGGCTGCCAGCAGCCACCACACAGCTGCCAACAGCCCGCTCGCCATCACCCCCCAGCCCCTCCTGCATACATCTGCCGGGGGTGCTTTTTTGACTTCCCCCGTTTTGGCCAATGGGGAAATGCCAAGGGGAAAACCTCCAGAGTCAGGCCGACCTACTGGAACTCCCACCCGGCCTGGAGCCACAGGTTTGTCCCCTTCCCGGTTCTCACGACATGCATCAACACTCGGCTCAGCCCCGGCAGCCGCAGCTCCCGCCGGCCCGGCCAGCCCGGTCCGCACCCCTGGCCTGCACGCCTGGAGCGTTTGGACTTTGTCGTTTTTTCTCCAAGACTCGCCTCTGGCACATGCCATGGACTTCAGCGGGGGCTGCTCCCCGCCTCCTGGGTGTCCTGCCCGGGCACATCGGAGGCTCAGCCTGGGTCTTGAGCTACTGCTGGTAGGTGCGCTTCGGGGGCCCTCGGCAGCCGCCCAGGCCCACCCCTGCAGCCAGCACACGGCTGCCAGCAGCCACCACACAGCTGCCAACAGCCCGCTCTCCGTCACCCCCCAGCCCCTCCTGCATACATCTGCTGGGGGTGCTTTTTTGACTTCCCCCCTTTTGGCCTATGGGGAAAAGCTAAGGGGAAAACCTCCAGAGTCAGGCCGACCTCCTGGAACTCCCACCCGGCCTGGAGCCACAGGTTTGTCCCCTTCCCGGTTCTCACGACATGCATCAACACTCGGCTCAGCCCCGGCAGCCGCAGCCCCCGCCGGCCCGGCCAGCCCGGTCCGCATCCCTGGCCAGCGCCTGGAGCGTTTGGACTTTGTCATTTTTTCTCAAAGACCCGTCTCTGCCAACTGACGTGGGCTTCAGCGGGGGCTGCTCCCCGCCTCCTGGGTGTCCTGCCCGGGCACATCGGAGGGTCAGCCTGGGTCTTGAGCTACTGCTGGTAGGTGCACTACGGGGGCCCTCGGCAGCCGCCCAGGCCCACCCCTGCAGCCAGCACACGGCTGCCAGCAGCCACCACACAGCTGCCAACAGCCCGCTCCCCGTCACCCCCCAGCCCAACTCTGCATACATCTGGCGGGGGTGCTTTTTTGACTTCCCCCCTTTTGGCCTATGGGGAAAAGCCAGGGGGGAAACCTCCAGAGTCAGGCCGACCTCCTGGAACTCCAACCCGGCCTGGAGCCACCGGTCTGTCCCCTTCCCGGTTCTCAGGACATGCATCAACACTCGGCTCAGCCCCGGCAGCCGCAGCCCCCGCCGGCCCGGCCGGCCCGGTCCGCACCCCTGGCCAGCGCCTGGAGCGTTTGGACTTTGTCGTTTTTTTTCTCCAAGACTCATCTCTGCCAACTGCCGTGGGCTTCAGCGGGGGTGTCTGCTCCCCGCCTCCTGGGTGTCCTGCCCGGGCACATCGGAGGCTCAGCCTGGGTCTTGAGCCCCTACTGGTAGGTGCACTCTGAAGGCGCCCTCCGCAGCCGCCCAGGCCCACCCCTGCAGCCACCACACAGCTGCCAACAGCCCGCTCCCCGTCACCCCCCAGCCCAACTCTGCATACATCTGGCGGGGGTGCTTTTTTGACTTCCCCCCTTTTGGCCTATGGGGAAAAGCTAAGGGGAAAACCTCCAGAGTCAG
>NC_089844.1:37021908-37039408 GCF_035609145.1 Eleutherodactylus coqui
CTGGGAAAGGGCTGCATCCCTGAGCCACGCGTCCCCCGGAGTGCTCCCCCCGCAGGGGGCTCCGCGAGGTGTCGCGGCGGCAGGGTCGCTCGCCTTCTTCCGCCTCGGACCGTCTGCGCGAAGCCAACCTCCCGGCGGGAGGGTAGACCGAAGGGGGTCGCCCGTCCTTGTGACCCCGCGGAGGGGGCCAAGGGCGGGACTCTGGCTCGGGGGACGGGAGGGGCGCCCGCGCGTCCCCTTCCCCGTCGCCGAGAGCCGTACGCCGGCGTGTGGACCTGCTCGCCGGAGTTCGTCCGGGGCTCGGTAGGGGTGCTCGGCCCTTGAGGTCCTGCCCCGGACAGGGGCGCGGCGAGGGTCCCCTGGCCGCGTCGGCTCTCACGTCGACCCACTCTCTCGCGTGGGATGGCGGCGCGGAAGGCCTCGGCCCGGCATCTCGGAGGGGGGTCGCCCGGGCGGGCAAGCCGGCCAGCCTGCTGGCCCCGCGGCCTGCGCAGGCGGGGTGGGGGGGACTCTTGCTCTCGGTGGCTCTGCCCCAGGAGGGTGCGGGGTGGCGGCAGAGGGGAGGCCGCCGCGGGTGCTTCGAGTTTGAGAAATACTCACTTGGTCAGAGACCGCACACCGCTCGTTCCCTTATATGCAAAAAAGGTGTTCGTCCTGACGTTTTGCGAGGCCTTATTTTACCGTCGTCGGCGCTATCAGGGGAAACACGCCCGCTCCTTCCGTCTCCCTGGAACCGCGCCTCGGCCCCGAGGGCCCAGGTTCAACCTCATACCGGTTCTCACGACATGCATCGACACTCGGTGCAACTCCAGCAGCCGCAGCTCCCGCCGGCCCGGCCAGCCAGGTACGCACCCCTGGTCGGCGCTTGGAGCGTTTGCACTTTGTCGTTTTTTTCTCCAAGACTCCTATCTGCCAACTGCTGTGGACTTCAGCGGTGGCTGCCGCGGGCTATGCGCGGCCTCCTGGGGGTCCCGCCTGCCCGCGCAGGCAGCTAGGACGGGGTTATCAGCAAAGCCTGTGAGGCGCTCTCATGGGGAGGGGGGGCTCCGCAGCCCCCCAAGGTGGCTTCGTACACCTCTTGAACGTTGCGGCCCGGCCGCTCGGAGAGCGGTGTCTACCCGGGCAGACAGCCTGTCGGCCCCGCGGCCCGGACAGGCGGGAGCGGGGACTCTTGCGCTCGGGGGCTCTGCTCCAAGGAGCGAGAGCGGACGCTCTGCTCGGCCCGGAGAGTGGGGTGGCGGGGCGCCGTCGCCTCGCTGGAACCAGGGGCGTCGTGACGTGCGCGCGCGCCTAGCCGCCGCCAGAACAGGCCGGAAAGGTTGAGCTGCATACGGATCTAAGCCGTTGCCCAAACTAACTCTGGCCCGTGTGACACAGCCGCGCGCGCGCTTTCCTACGACACTCGACCGCCGGGCTCCCTCGGCCTGGGAGGCACTCTCGGGGCAGGGGGCCACCGCAGCCCCCTTTAGGTGGCTTCGTACACCTCTTGAACGTGGCGCCCGGCCGCTCGGAGAGCGGGGTCTACCCGGGCAGACAGCCTGTCGGCCCCGCGGCCTGGGCAGGCGGAGCGGGTACTCTTGCGCTCGGGGGCTCTGCTCGGCCCGGAGAGTTGGGTGCGGGGCGCCGTCGCCTCGCTGGAACCAGGGGCGTTGTGACGTTCGCACGCGCCTAGCCGCCGCCAGGACAGGCCGGAAAGGTTGAGCTGCATACGGATCTAAGCCGTTGCCCAAACTAACTCTGGCTCGTGTGACCGACACAGCCGCGCACGCGCTTTCCTACGACGCTCGACCGCCTGGCTCCCCTCGGCCTGGGAGGCACTCTCGGGGCGGGGGGCACCGCAGCCCCCCGAGGTGGCTTCGTACACCTCTTGAACGTTGGGGCCCGGCCGCTCGGAGAGCGGGGTCTACCCGGGCAGACAGCCTGTCGGCCCCGCGGCCTGGACAGGCGGAGCGGGGACTCTTGCGCTCGGGGGCTCTGCTCGGCCCAGAGAGCGGGGTGCGGGGCGCCGTCGCCTCGCTGGAGCCAGGGGCGTCGTGACGTTCGCGCGCGCCTAGCCGCCGCCAGAACAGGCCGGAAAGGTTGAGCTGCATACGGATCTAAGCCGTTGCCCAAGCTAACTCTGGCCCGTGTGACCGACACAGCCGTGGCACGCGCTTTCCTACGACACTCGACCGCCTGGCTCCCCTCGGCCTGGGAGGCACTCTCGGGGCGGGGGGCACCGCAGCCCCCCCCCAAAGGTGGCTTCGTACACCTCTTGAACGTTGGGGCCCGGCCGCTCGGAGAGCGGGGTCTACCCGGGCAGACAGCCTGTCGGCCCCGCGGCCTGGACAGGCGGAGTGGGGACAAGCCAAGGCTACCGGCGGGCCTCGGACGGCCAGGGGTGGAAGGGCTCCACCTCAAGGTGGCTTCGTACACCTCTTGAACGTTGGGGCCCGGCCGCTCGGAGAGCGGGGTCTACCCGGGCAGACAGCCTGCTGGCCCCGCGGCCTGGACAGGCGGAGCGGGGAACCTTGCGCTCGGGGGCTCTGCTCGGCCCAGAGAGTGGGGTGCGGGGCGCCGTCGCCTCGCTGGAACCAGGGGCGTCGTGCCATTCGCGCGCGCGCGCCTAGCCGCCGCCAGAACAGGCCGGAAAGGATGAGCTTCATACGGATCTAAGCCGTTGCCCAAACTACCTCTGGCCCCTGTGACCGACACAGCCGTGGCACGCGCTTTCCTACGACACTCGACCGCCGGGCTCCCTCGGCCTGGGAGGCACTCTCGGGGCGGGGGGCACCGCAGCCCCCCCCAAAGGTGGCTTCGTACACCTCTTGAACGTTGGGGCCCGGCCGCTCGGAGAGCGGGGTCTACCCGGGCAGACAGCCTGTCGGCCCCGCGGCCTGGACAGGCGGAGCGGGGAAAAGCCTAGGCTACCGGCGGGCGGGATCGACCGGGAAGCCGCCGTGGGGGAACACAAGTTGGACGCCTCGCACCGTCGCGGACCACCGTCCTCCGTCTCTCTCCCTCTCTCGGAAGGGAGGCCGCCCGAGGCGCACGGGCCTCGGACGGCCAGGGGTGGAAGGGCTCCACCCCAAGGTGGCTTCGTACACCTCTTGAACGTGGCCGCCCGGCCGCTCGGTGAGAGCGGGGTCTACCCGGGCAGACAGCCCGTCGGCCCCGCGGCCTGGACAGGCAGAGTGGGGAAAAGCCTAGGCTACCGGCGGGCGGGATCGACCGGGTAGCCGCCGTGGGGAACACAACTTGGACGCCTCGCGCCGTCGCGGACCAACGTCCTCCGTCTCTCTCCCTCTCTCGGAAGGGAGGCCGCCCGAGGCGCACGGGCCTCGGACGGCCAGGGGTGGAAGGGCTCCACCCCAAGGTGGCTTCGTACACCTCTTGAACGTGGCCGCCCGGCCGCTCGGTGAGAGCGGGGTCTACCCGGGCAGACAGCCCGTCGGCCCCGCGGCCTGGACAGGCAGAGTGGGGAAAAGCCTAGGCTACCGGGCGGGATCGACCGGATAGCCGCCGTGGGGGAACACAAGTTGGACGCCTCGCGCCGTCGCGGACCACCGTCCTCCGTCTCTCTCCCTCTCTCGGGAAGGGGGGCCGCCCGAGGCGCACGGGCCTCGGACGGCCAGGGGTGGAAGGGCTCCACCCCGAGGTGGCTTCGTACACCTCTTGAAGGTTGGGGCCCGGCCGCTCGGAGAGCGGGGTCTACCCGGGCAGACAGCCTGTCGGCCCCGCGGCCAGGACAGGCAGAGTGGGGAAAAGCCTAGGCCACCGGGCGGGATCGACCGGGTAGCCGCCGTGGGGAACACAACTTGGACGTCTCGCGCCGTCGCGGACCACCGTCCTCCGTCTCTCTCTCCCTCTCTCGGAAGGGAGGCCGCCCGAGGCGCACGGGCCTCGAACGGCCAGGGGTGGAAGGGATCCACCCCCCGCGGGAAGGGGACGCGCGGCGGCACCCGGACGCGGGAGCGTTGACCCGGGGGTCTTTACTCCGCCGAGGCGTAGCCCGGAGAAGGAGCGAGACCGGCCGGCGGGGGTGGAACACCCCCTCATGCCTCGCTCCTTCTGGGGATAAAGCGCGTCGTCCGCAGGCCGCCGTCCCCTATCCCCGCCCTGGACCGCCCGCATCGGCCGGAGCCCGAGGGGACAGGCGGGGGTCCTTCGCTTTCGGGAAAACCGTCACCAAACGTGGGGCCCGTGCCCCGCTCTCGGCCGCCCTGAGGCGGGAGAGCCCGGATCGTTCTCTCTCTCGGCGTCGGCCCCACCGACGCCGTCGCACGGTGGCCTGGGAAAGGGCTGCACCCCCTGCGCCACGCTTCTCCCCCGGAGTACTCCCCCCGCAGGGGGCTCCGCGGGGTGTCCCGACGCGCAGAGTCGCTCGCCTTCTTCCGCGGGGGACGGGAGGGACGCCCACGCGCGTCCCTTCCCCATCCTCGAGAGCCGTACGCGCCGAGGGTGAACCCGCTCGCCGGGGCGCCGGGGAGCAGGGCCCTTGTGGTCCTTCCCCGGACATGGGCGCGGCGAGGGTCCCCCGGCCGCGACGGCTCTCCCGTTGACCCACTCTCTCGCCTTGGGTGGTGGTGATGGAGGCGGCTGCCTACGCCTCAGCCCGGCATCTCGGAGGGGGGTCGCCCGGGCAGCCAGCCAGCCAGCCTGTTGGCCCCGCGGCCTGCACAGGCGGAGTGGGGACACTTGCGCTCTATGACTCTGCTCCCAGGGAGGTGGCAGAGGGGCGGCCGCGGTGCTTTGACTTTGAGCGGTCCCCACTCCAGCACTCTGAGAAATAGTCACTTTGTCAAAGACCGCACACCGCTCGTTCCCTTATATGCAAAAAAGGTGTTCGTCCTGACGTTTTGCGAGCCCTTATTTTACCGTCGTCGGCGCTATCAGGGGAAACAGGCCCGCTCCTTCCGCCTTCATGGAACCGTAGCTCGGCCCCGAGGGCCCAGGATTACCCTCATACCGGTTCTCACGACATGCGTCGACACTCGGCTCAGCCCCGGCAGCCGCAGCTCCCGCCGGCCCGGCCGGCCGGGTCCGCACCCCTGGCCGGCGCCTGGAGCGTCTGGACTTTGTCGTTTTCTCTCCAAGACTCGTCTCTGCCAACTGCCGTGGACTTCGGCGGGGGCTGCCGCGGGCTGTGCCCGGCCTCTTGGGGGTCCCGCCTGCCCGCGCAGGCAGCTAGGACAGGGTTATCAGCGCTCTCAGGGGGGGCCTCCGCAGACCCCCCACAGGTGGCTCCGTACACCTCTTGAACGTGGCGCCCGGCCGCTCGGAGAGCGGGGTCTTCCCGGGCAAGCCGCCTGTGGGCCCCACGGCCTGGACAGGCGGAGCGGAGACAAGCCCAGGCTACCGGCAGGATCGACCGGCTGGCAGCCGTGGTGGAACAACGGGGACGCCTCGCGCCGCCGCGGGCCGCCGTCCTCCGTCTCTCTCCCACTCTCGGAGGCAGGCCGCCCGAGGCCAACGGGCCTCGGACGGCGTGGGGTGGAAGGGCTCCACCCCAGGGGAAGAAAACACGCCCGCGCTCGTTTGCACAGTCTGCCCCGGCCCGGCATCTCGGAGGGGGGGTCGCCCGGGCAGCCAGCCAGCCAGCCTGTTGGCCCCGTGGCCTGCACAGGCGGAGTGGGGACCCTCGCGCTCGATGACTCTGCTCCCAGGGAGGTGGCAGAGGGGCGGACGCGGTGCTTTGACTTTGAGCGGTCCCCACTCCCTTCTCAGCACATTGAGAAATAGTCACTTTGTCAAAGACCGCACACCGCTCGTTCCCTTATATGCAAAAAAGGTGTTCGTCCTGACGTTTTGCGAGGCCTTATTTTACCGCCGTCGGCGCTATCAGGGGAAGCGGGCCCGCTCCTTCCGCCTTCCTGGAACCGTGCCTCGGCCCCGAGGGCCCAGGATTACCCTCATACCGGTTCTCACGACATGCATCGACACTCGGCTCAGCCCCGGCAGCCGCAGCTCCCGCCGGCCCGACCAGCCGGGTCCGTCCCCCTGGCCGGCGCCCGGAGCGTTTGGACTTTGTCGTTTTTTCATCCAACACTCTCCTCTGGCAAATGCCATGGACTTCAGCGGGGGCTGCCGCGGGCTGTTCCCCGCCTCCTGGGTGTCCTGCCCTGCAACACCGGAGGCTCAGGCAGGGTCTTGAGCTACTGCTGGTAGGTGCACCTCGGGGGCCCTCCGCAGCCGCCCCGGGCCACCCCTGCAGCCAGCACACCGCTGCCAACAGCCCGCTCCCCATCACCAGCCAGCCCCTCTGCATACATCTGCTGGGGGTGCATTTTTGACTTCCCCCGCTTTGGCCTATGGGGAAAAGCCAGGGGGGAAACCTCCAGAGTCAGGCCGACCTCCTGGAACTCTAGCCCGGCCTGGAGCTACCGGTTTGTCCCCTTCCCGGTTCTCAGGACGTGCATCGCCACTCGGCTCAGCCCCAGCCGCCGCAGCTCCCGCCGGCCCGGCCAGCCGGGTCCGTCCCCCTGGCCGGCGCCTGGAGGCGTTTGGACTTTGTCATTTTTTTTCAAAGACTCATCTCTGCCAACTGCCCTGGGCTTCAGCAGTGGCTGCCGCGGGCTGTGCACGGCCTCCTGGTGGGGTCCCGCCTGCCCGCGCAGGCATCTAGGACAGGGTTCTCAGCAAGGGCTTGGAGGCGCCCTCAGGGGGGCCTCCGCAGGCCCCCAAGGTGGCTTCGTACACCTCTCGAACGTGGCGCCCGGCCGCTCGGAGAGCGGGGTCTGCCCGGGCAGCCAGCCAGCCTGTCGGCCCCGCGGCCTGCACAGGCGGAGTGGGGACACTCGCGCTCGATGACTCTGCTCCCAGGGAGGTGGCAGAGGGGCGGCCGCGGTGCTTTGACTTTGAGCGGTCCCCACTCCCTTCTCAGCACTCTGAGAAATAGTCACTTTGTCAAAGACGGCACACCGCTCGTTCCCTTATATGCAAAAAAGGTGTTCGTCCTGACGTTTTGCGAGGCCTTAATTTACCGCCGTCGGCGCTATCAGGGCAAACAGGCCCGCTCCTTCCGCCTTCCTGGAACCGTGCCTCGGCCCGGAGGGCCCAGGATTACCCTCATACCGGTTCTCACGACATGCATCGATACTCGGCTCAGCCCCGGCAGCCGCAGCTCCCGCCGGCCCGGCCAGCCGGGTCCGCCCCCCTGGCCGGCACGCCTGGAGCGTTTGGACTTTGTCATTTTTCTCAAAGACTCATCTCTGCCAACTGCCGTGGGATTCAGCAGGGGCTGCCACGGCTGTTCCCCGCCTCCTGGGTTTCCTGCCCTGCAACACCGGAGGGTCAGGGGGGGTCTTGAGCAACTACTGGTAGGTGCAGCACCTCGGGGGCCCTCTGCAGCCAGCACACGGCTGCCAACAGCCCGCTCCCCATCACCCGCCAGCCCCTCTGCATACATCTGCCGGGGGTGCTTTTTTGACTTCCCCCATGTTGGCCTATGGGGAAAAGCCAGGGGGAAAACCTCCAGAGTCAGGCCGACCTCCTGGAACCCTAGCCCGGCCTGGAGCTACTGGTTTGCCCCCTTCCCGGTTCTCAGGACATGCCTTGACACTCGGCTCAGCCCCGGCAGCCGCAGCCCCCGCCGGCCCGGCCAGCCGGGTCCGCCACCCTGCCCGGCGCCTGGAGCGTTTGGACTTTGTCGTTTTTTTCTCAAAGACTCATCTCTGCCAACTGCCAAGGACTACAGCAGGGGCTGCCACCTGCTGTTCCCCGCCAATGGGTGTCCTGCCCTGCAACACCGGAGGCTCGGGCAGGGTCTTGAGCAACTGCTGGTAGGTGCTCTCAGGGGGCCCCGCCACACCCCCCAGGCCCACCTCCAGGGCCTCCCTCCCGGCCCCTGGAGCTGCCAGCACCCCCTCGCCCTCAACACTCTCTCCCCGTTGGGACTTTGAAACTTTTCTGACCGTGCAGGCTTCGTCAAACGGCAAGGGGGCAACCGGCGTTCTGTGCCCGGCCTCCTGGGGTCCTGCCCGGGCACATCGGAGGCTCAGCCTGGGTTTTCAGCCACCACGGGCAGGTGCACTCAGGGGGCCCTCCGCAGCCGCCCATGCACACCTCTGCAGCCAGCACACCGCTGCCAACAGCCCGCTCCCCGTCACCAGCCAGCCCCTTCTGCATACATCTGGCGGGGGTGCTTTTTTGACTTCCCCCATTTTGGCCTATGGGGAAAAGCCAGGGGGAAAACCTCCAGAGTCAGGCCGACCTCCTGGAACTCGAGCTCGGCCTGGAGCCACCGGTTTGTCCCCTTCCCGGTTCTCAGGAGATGCACTGACACTCGGCTCAGCCCCGGCAGCCGCAGCCCCCGCCGGCCCGGCCAGCCGGGTCCGCACCCCTGGCCGGCACGCCTGGAGCGTTTGGACTTTGTCATTTTCACGACTTGTCTCCTCAGACATTGTCCGACTGCAAGGGGGGCTGCCGCGGTCCGTGCCCAGCCTCCAGGGGTTGCCCCCGGCCCCTGGAGCAGCCAGCACCCCCTCTCCCTCAACACTCCCTCCCCGTGGGGACTTTGAAACTTTTTCTGACCGTGCAAGCTTCATCGGACGGCAAGGGGGCAGGCTGCGGTCTGTGCCCGGCCTCCTGGGTTCCTGCCCGGGCACATCGGAGGCTCAGGCTGGGTGTTGAGTGACTACTGGTAGGTGCACTCAGGGGGCCCTCCGCAGACGCCCAGGCACACCTCTGCAGCCAGCACACTGCTGCCAACAGCCCGCTCCCCATCACCCCCCAGGCCCTCTGCATACATCTGGCGGGGGTGCTTTTTTGACTTCCCCCATTTTGGCCTATGGGGAAAAGCCAAGGGGAAAACCTCCAGAGTCAGGCCGACCTCCTGGAACTCGAGCTCGGCCTGGAGCCACCGGTTTGTCCCCTTCCCGGTTCTCAGGACATGCATTGACACTCGGCTCAGCCCCGGCAGCCGCAGCCCCCGCCAGCCCGGCCAGCCGGGTCCGCCGCCCTGGCCGGCGCCTGGAGCGTTTGGACTTTGTCATTTTCATGACTTGTCTCCTCAAACTTTGTTCGACTGCAAGGGGGCGTGCCGCGGTCCGTGCCTAGCCTCCAGGGGTTGCCCCCGGCCCCTGGAGCAGCCAGCACCCCCTCGCCCTCAACACTCTCCCCCCGTGGGGACTTTGAAACTTTTTTTCTGACCGTGCAAGCTTCATCGGACGGCAAGGGGGCAAGCTGCGGTCTGTGCCCGGCCTCCTGGGTTCCTGCCCGGGCACATCGGAGGCTCAGGCTGGGTGTTGAGTGACTACTGGTAGGTGCACTCAGGGGGCCCTCCGCAGACGCCCAGGCACACCTCTGCAGCCAGCACACTGCTGCCAACAGCCCACTCCCCGTCACCCCCCAGCCCCTCTGCATACATCTGCTGGGGGTGCTTTTTTGACTTCCCCCATTTTGGCCTATGGGGAAAAGCCAGGGGGAAAACCTCCAGAGTCAGGCCGACCTCCTGGAACTCTAGCCCGGCCGGGAGCTACCGGTTTGTCCCCTTCCCGGTTCTCAGGACCTGCATTGACACTCGGCTCTTCCCCAGCCGCCGCAGCTCCCGCCGGCCCGGCCAGCCGGGTCCTCCCCCCTGGCCGGCGCCTGGAGCGTTTGGACTTTGTCATTTTATTCAAAGACCCACCTCTGCCAACCGCCGTGGGCTTCAGCAGTGGCTGCCGCGGGCTGTGCCCGGCCTACTGGGGGGTCCCGCCTGCCCGCGCAGGCAGCTAGGACAGGGCTCTCAGCAAGGGCTTGGAGGCGGTGTCAGGGGGGGCCTCCGCAGCCCCCCCAAGGTGGCTTCCTACACCTCTCGAACGTTGGGGCCCGGCCGCTCGGAGAGCGGGGTCTGCCCGGGCAGCCAGCCAGCCTGTCGGCACCGCGGCCTGGAAAGGCGGAGTGGGGACACTCGCGCTCGATGACTCTGCTCCCAGGGAGGTGGCAGAGGGGCGGCCGCGGTGCTTTGACTTTGAGCGGCCCCCACTCCCTTCTCTGCACTATGAGAAATAGTCACTTTGTGAGAGACCGCACTCCGCTCGTTCCCTTATATGCAATAAAGGTGTTCGTCCTGACGTTTTGCGAGGCCTTAATTTACCGCCGTCGGCGCTATCAGGGGAAACAGGCCCGCTCCTTCCGCCCTCCTGGAACCGTGCCTCGGCCCGGAGCGACCAGGATTACCCTCATACCGGTTCTCACGACATACATCGACACTCGGCTCAGCCCCGGCAGCCGCAGCTCCCACCGGCCCAGCCAGCCGGCTCCGCCACCCTGCCCGGCACGCCTGGAGCGTTTGGACTTTGTCATTTTCATGACTTGTCTCCTCAAACTTTGCTCGACCGCAAGGGGGGCTGCCGCAGTCCGTGCCCAGCCTCCAGGGGTTGCCCCCGGCCCCTGGAGCTGCCAGCACCCCCTCGCCCTCAACACTCTCTCCCCGTTGGGACTCTGAAACTTTTTCTGACCGTGCAAGCTTCGTCAAACGGCAAGGGGGCAGGCTGCGGTCTGTGCCCGGCCTCCTGGGGTCCTGCCCGGGGACATCGGAGGCTCAGCCAGGGTTTTGAGCCACCGCTGGCAGGTGCACTCAGGGGGCCCTCCGCAGCCGCCCATGCACACCTCTTCAGCCAGCACACTGCTGCCAAACACCCGCTCCCCATCACCCCCCAGCCCCTCTGCATACATCTGCTGGGGGTGCTTTTTTGACTTCCCCCATTTTGGCCTATGGGGAAAAGCCAGGGGGAAAACCTCCAGAGTCAGGCCGACCTTCTGGAACTCGAGCTCGGCCTGGAGCCGCCGGTTTGTCCCCTTCCCGGTTCTCAGGACATGCATTGACACTCGGCACAGCCCCGGCAGCCGCAGCCCCCGCCGGCCCGGCCAGCCGGGTCCGCCACCCTGCCCGGCGCCTGGAGCGTTTGGACTTTGTCGTTTTTTTCTCCAAGACTCGCCTCTGGCACATGCCATGGACCTCAGCGGGGGCTGCTCCCCGCCTCCTGGGTGTCCTGCCCGGGCACATCGGAGGCTCAGCCTGGGTCTTGGGCCCCTTCTGGTAGGTGCACTTTGGGGGCCCTCCGCAGCCGCCCAGGCCCACCTCCTGCAGCCACCACACAGCTGCCAACTGCCCGCTCTCCGTCACCCGCCAGCCCCTCTGCATACATCTGCTGGGGGTGCTTTTTTGACTTCCCCCATTGTGGCCAATGGGAAAATGCCAAGGGGAAAACCTCCAGAGTCCTGCCGACCTCCTGGAACTCCAACCCGGCCTGGAGCCACCGGTTTGTCCCCTTCCCGGTTCTCAGGACCTGCATTGACACTCGGCTCAGCCCCGGCCGCCGCAGCTCCCGCCAGCCCGGCCAGCCGGGTCCGCACCCCAGGCCGGCGCCTGGAGCGTTTGGACTTTGTCATTTTCATGACTTGTCTCCTCAAACTTTGTTCGACTGCAAGGGGGGCTGCCGCAGTCCGTGCCCAGCCTCCAGGGGTTGCCCCCGGCCCCTGGAGCAGCCAGCACCTCCTCGCCGTCAACACTCTCCCCCCGTGGGGACTTTGAAACTTTTCTGACCGTGCAAGCTTCGTCAAACGGCAAGGGGGCAAGCGGCGGGCTCTGCCCGGCCTCCTGGGGTCCTGCCCGGGCACATCGGAGGCTCAGCGGGGGTTTTCAGCCACCACTGGTAGGTGCGCTTTGGGGGCCCTCCGCAGCCGCCCCGGGCCACCCCTGCAGCCAGCACACTGCTGCCAACAGCCCGCCGCTCTCCCACACCAGCCAGCCCCGTCTGCACACATCTGCCGGGGGTGCTTTTTTGAGAAACACTGTCACTTTGTCAAAGACCGCACACCGCTCGTTCCCTTATACCCCGACAAGGTGTTCGTGCTGACGTTTTGCGAGGCCTTATTTTACCGCCGTCGGCGCTATCAGGGGAAGCGGGCCCGCTCCTTCCGCCCTCCTGGAACCGTGCCTCGGCCCGGAGCGGCCAGGTTTACCCTCATACCGGTTCTCGTGACCTGCATTGACACTCGGCTCTTCCCCGGCCGCCGCAGCTCCCGCCGGTCCGACCAGCCGGGTCCGCCCCCCTGGACGGCACGCCTGGAGCGTTTGGACTTTGTCATTTTCATGACTTGTCTCCTCAAACTTTGTTCGACTGCAAGGGGGGCTGCCGCAGTCCGGGCCCAGCCTCCAGCGGTTGCCCCCGGCCGCTGGAGCTGCCAGCACCCCCTCGCCGTCAACACTCTCTCCCCGTTGGGACTTTGAAACTTTTCTGACCGTGCAAGCTTCGTCAAACGGCAATGGGGGGCAACCGGCGTTCTGTGCCCGGCCTCCTGGGGTCCTGCCCGGGCACATCGGAGGCTCAGCCTGGGTTTTCAGCCACCACGGGCAGGTGCACTCAGGGGGCCCACCGCAGCCGCCCAGGCCCACCCCTGCAGCCACCACACAGCTGCCAACAGCCCGCTCTCCGTCACCCCCCAGCCCCTTCTGCATACATCTGCCGGGGGTGCTTTTTTGCCTCCCCCCGTTTTGGCCTATGGGGAAAAGCCAGGGGGAAAACCTCCAGAGTCAGGCCGACCTCCTGGAACTCCAACCCGGACTGGAGCCACCGGTTTGTCCCCTTCCCGGTTCTCAGGAGATGCATCGACACTCGGCTCAGCCCCGGCAGCCGCAGCACCCGCCGGCCAGGCCAGCCACGTCCGCCCCCCTGGCCGGCGCCTGGAGCGTTTGGACTTTGTCATTTTTTTTCCCAAGACTCGCCTCTGCCAACTGCCAAGGACTTCAGCAGGGGCTGCCACGGCTGTTCCCCGCCTCCTGGGGTTCATGCCCGGGCACACCGGAGGCTCAGGCGGGGTCTTGAGCAACTGCTGTTGGGTGCTCTCAGGGGGCCCCTCCACACCCCCAGGCCGACCTCCAGGGGCTGCCCCCGGCCCCTGGGGCAGCCAGCACCCCCTCGCCGTCAACCCTCTCCCCCCGTTGGGACTTTGAAACTTTTCTGACCGTGCGAGCTTCATCGGACGGGAAGGGGGCGACCTGCGGGCTCTGCCCGGCCTCCCGGGGTCCCTGCCCGGGCCCCGTGGGAGGTACAGGCAGGGTTTCTCACCTACTACCCGTAGGCACTCTCAGGGGGCCCTCCGCGCCCTCAGGCCGCCCTCCCCGGGCTTCCCCCGGGTCCGCGGAGCAGCCCGCCACCCCTCGCCGCACTGTCTCTCGCCCCCCGTCGGGACTTTGAAACTTTTCCCCCCGTGCAAACCTCACCGGGGGGCAGAGGGAGAGACCTGCGGGCCGTGCCCGGCCTCCCGGGACTCCCTCCGGGCAGCGCGGGCGGCTCGGACGGGGTTTTCAGCGAGTGCTGGGGGGGGTGTCTTCGGGGGCCCCCCGCGGGCCCCCCGGGGCACCCGCGCGGGGTGGCCCCTGCTGCCAGGCACCCACTCCCTATCGACCATCCAGCCCCCCTACATACATCTGGCGGGGGTGCTTTTTTGAGTTCCCCCATTTTGGCAACTTGGCACATCCTATGGGGAAACCGGCAAAATCATGCCGACCTCCTGGAACTCCGGCTCGGCCTGGAGCCGCCGGTTTGTCCCCTTCCCGGTTCTCAGGCATTTTCGGACTTTGTCATTTTTTCAGCCCTCTCTGTCAATGCGGACAGCGGGAGCTGCCGCGGTCTGTGCCCAGGCACCAGGCTCTCCAAACGGACGCCGGCGGAGGGTCAGGGGGTGTCTCGGCCAGATACTGAAAAACACTCAGGGGGTGCCCAGGCACCAGGCACTCCAAACGGACACCGTCGGAGGGTCAGGGGGTGTCTCAGCCAGATACTGAAAAACACTCAGGGGCGCACGGGGGCTGCACAGGGCCACCCCAGGCGGCTCCCCCGGGCACCCGGGCGGCCATATTGGCGGCTGGGACCCCCTCTTCAGCAAACGCCAGGGGGCGCTCAGGGGCGCACGGGGGCTGCTCCACTCGCCCCAGGCCGGCCTCCCTGAGGCGGGCACATTAGCGGCTGAGACCCCCTCTCCACCAATGACCGGGGGACGCTCAGGGACACACGGGGGCTGCTCCACTCGCCCCAGGCCGGACTCCCTGAGGCGGGCACATTAGCGGCTGAGACCCCCTCTCCACCAAAGACCGGGGGGCGCTCAGGGACACACGGGGGCTGCTCCACTCGCCCCAGGCCGGCCTCCCTAGGTACCCGGGCGGGCACATTAGCGGCTGAGACCCCCTCTCCACCAAAGACCGGGGGACGCTCAGGGACACACGGGGGCTGCTCCACTCGCCCCAGGCCGGCCTCCCTGGGTACCCAGGCGGGCACATTAGCGGCTGAGACCCCCTCTTCAGCAAACGCCAGGGGACACTCAGGGACACACGGGGGCTGCTCCACTCGCCCCAGGCCGGCCTCCCTAGGTACCCGGGCGGGCACATTAGCGGCTGAGACCCCCTCTTCAGCAAACGCCAGGGGACACTTAGGGGCACACGGGGGCTGCTCCACTCGCCCCAGGCCGGCCTCCCTAGGTACCCGGGCGGGCACATTAGCGGCTGAGACCCCCTCTCGACCAAAGACCAGGGGACACTCAGGGACACACGGGGGCTGCTCCACTCGCCCCAGGCCGGCCTCCCTAGGTACCCGGGCGGGCACACTAGCGGCTGAGACCCCCTCTCGACCAAAGACCGGGGGACGCTCAGGGACACACGGGGGCCGCTCCACTCACCCCCAGGCCGACCTCCAGGGCCTCCCTCCCGGCCCCTGGAGCAGCCAGCGCCCCCTCGCCGTCAACACTCTCTCCCCCGTTGGGACTTTGAAACTTTTTCTGACCGTGCAAGCTTCATCGGACGGCAAAGGGGGCAAGCTGCGGTCCGTGCCCGGCCTGCTGGGGTCCTGCCCGGGGACATCGGAGGCTCAGCCAGGGTCTTGAGCCACCGCTGGCAGGTGCACTTTGGGGGCCCTCCGCAGCCGCCCCGGGCCACCCCTTGCAGCCAGCACACTGCTGCCAACAGCCCGCCGCTCTCCGTCACCAGCCAGCCCCGTCTGCACGCATCTGCCGGGGGTGCTTTTTTTGGAGAAATACTGTCACTTTGTCAAAGACCGCACACCGCTCGTTCCCTTATACCCCGACAAGGTGTTCGTGGTGACGTTTTGCGAGGCCTTATTTTACCGTCGTCGGCGCTATCAGGGGAAACGGGCCCGCTGCTTCCGCCCTCCTGGAACCCTGGCTCGGCCCGGAGCGACCAGGATTACCCTCATACCGGTTCTCACGACCTGCATCGACACTCGGCTCAGCCCCGGCAGCCGCAGCTCCCGCCGGCCCGGCCAGCCCGGTCCGCACCCCTGGCCAGCGCCTGGAGCGTTTGGACTTTGTCGTTTTTCTCAAAGACCCATCTCTGCCAACTGCCGTGGGCTTCAGCGGGGGCTGCTCCCCGCCTCCTGGGTGTCCTGCCCGGGCACATCGGAGGCTCAGCCTGGGTCATCAGCCCCTACTGCTAGGTGCACTCAGGGGGCCCTCCGCAGCCGCCCAGGCCCACCCCTGCAGCCAGCACACGGCTGCCAGCAGCCACCACACAGCTGCCAACAGCCCGCTCTCCGTCACCCCCCAGCCCCTTCTGCATACATCTGCCGGGGGTGCTTTTTTGACTTCCCCCCTTTTGGCCTATGGGGAAATGCCAAGGGGAAAACCTCCAGAGTCAGGCCGACCTCATGGAACTCCAACCCGGCCTGGAGCCACCGGTTTGTCCCCTTCCCGGTTCTCAGGACATGCATTGACACTCGGCTCAGCCCCGGCAGCTGCAGCTCCCGCCGGCCCGGCCAGCCGGGTCCGCACCCCTGGCCGGCTCGCCTGGAGCGTTTGGACTTTGTCGTTTTTTCTCCAAGACTCGCCTCTGCCAACTGCCAAGGACTTCAGCGGGGGCTGCCCCCCGCCTCTTGGGTGTCCTGCCCGGGCACATCGGAGGCTCAACCCGGGTCTTCAGCCCCTGCTGATAGGTGCACTCCGGGGGCCCTCCGCAGCCGCCCAGGCCCACCCCTGCAGCCAGCACACGGCTGCCAGCAGCCACCACACAGCTGCCAACAGCTCGCTCTCCGTCACCCCCCCAGCCCCTTCTGCATACATCTGCTGGGGGTGCTTTTTTGACTTCCCCCCTTTTGGCCTATGGGAAAATGCCATGGGGAAAACCTCCAGAGTCAGGCCGACCTCCTGGAACTCCCACCCGGCCTGGAGCCACAGGTTTGTCCCCTTCCCGGTTCTCACGACATGCATCGACACTCGGCTCAGCCCCGGCAGCCGCAGCTCCCGCCGGCCCGGCCAGCCCGGTCCGCACCCCTGGCCAGCGCCTGGAGCGTTTGGACTTTGTCATTTTTTTCTCCAAGACCCATCTCTGCCAACTGCCGTGGGCTTCAGCGGGGGCTGCTCCCCGCCTCCTGGGTGTCCTGCCCGGGCACATCGGAGGCTCAGGCAATGTCTTGAGCCACCGCTGGTAGGTGCGCTTCGGGGGCCCTCGGCTGCCGCCCAGGCCCACCCCTGCAGCCAGCACACGGCTGCCAGCAGCCACCACACAGCTGCCAACAGCCCGCTCTCCGTCACCCCCCAGCCCAACTCTGCATACATCTGCCGGGGGTGCTTTTTTGACTTCCCCCCTTTTGGCCTACGGGAAAAAGCTAAGGGGAAAACCTCCAGAGTCAGGCCGACCTCCTGGAACTCCAACCCGGCCTGGAGCCACCGGTTCGTCCCCTTCCCGGTTCTCAGGACATGCATAGACACTCGGCTCAGCCCCGGCAGCCGCAGCCCCCGCCGGCCCGGCCAGCCCGGTCCGCACCCCTGGCCAGCGCCTGGAGCGTTTGGACTTTGTCATTTTTTTCTCCAAGACCCATCTCTGCCAACTGCCGTGGGCTTCAGCGGGGGCTGCTCCCCGCCTCCTGGGCGTCCTGCCCGGGCACATCGGAGGCTCAGCCTGGGTCTTGAGCCCCTACTGGTAGGTGCACTCTGAAGGCGCCCTCCGCAGCCGCCCAGGCCCACCCCTGCAGCCACCACACAGCTGCCAACAGCACGCTCTCCGTCACCCCCCAGCCCAACTCTGCATACATCTGCCGGGGGTGCTTTTTTGACTTCCCCCCTTTTGGCCTATGGGGAAAAGCTAAGGGGAAAACCTCCAGAGTCAGGCCGACCTCCTGGAACTCCAACCCGGCCTGGAGCCACAGGTTTGTCCCCTTCCCGGTTCTCACGACATGCATCGACACTCGGCTCAGCCCCGGCAGCCGCAGCCCCCGCCGGCCCGGCCAGCCGGGGTCAACCGCCCTGGCCGGCGCCTGGAGCGTTTGGACTTTGTCATTTTTTCTCCAAGACTCGATTCTGGCACATGCCATGGACTTCAGCGGGGGCTGTTCCACGCCTCCCGGGTGTCCTGCCCGGGCACATCGGAGGCTCAGGCAATGTCTTCAACCACCGCTGGCAGGTGCACTCAGGGGGCCCTCCGCAGCCGCCCCGGGCCCACCCCTGCAGCCAGCACACGGCTGCCAGCAGCCACCACACAGCTGCCAACAGCCCGCTCTCCGTCACCCCCCAGCCCAACTCTGCATAC
>NC_089844.1:37051908-37071908 GCF_035609145.1 Eleutherodactylus coqui
TCCCTCGGCCTGGGAGGCACTCTCGGGGCGGGGGGCACCGCAGCCCCCCAAGGTGGCTTCCGTACACCTCTTGAACGTTGGGGCCCGGCCGCTCGGAGAGCGGGGTCTACCCGGGCAGACAGCCTGTCGGCCCCGCGGCCTGGACAGGCGGAGCGGGGACTCTTGCGCTCGGGGGCTCTGCTCCAAGGAGCGAGAGCGGCCGCTCTGCACGGCCCGGAGAGCGGGGAGCGGGGCGCCGTCGCCTCGCTGGAACCAGGGGCGTCGTGACGTTCGCGCGCGCCTAGCCGCCGCCAGAACAGGCCGGAAAGGTTGAGCTGCATACGGATCTAAGCCGTTGCCCAAACTAACTCTGGCCCGTGTGACCGACACAGCCGCGCACGCGCTTTCCTACGACACTCGACCGCCAGGCTCCCCTCGGCCTGGGAGGCACTCTCGGGGCGGGGGGCACCGCAGCCCCCCAAGGTGGCTTCGTACACCTCTTGAACGTGGCGCCCGGCCGCTCGGAGAGCGGGGTCTACCCGGGCAGACAGCCTGTCGGCCCCGCGGCCTGGACAGGCGGAGCGGGGACACTTGCACTCGGGGGCTCTGCTCCAAGGAGCGAGAGCGGCCACTCTGCTCGGCCCGGAGAGTGGGGTGCGGGGCGCCGTCGCCTCGCTGGAACCAGGGGCGTCGTGACGTTCGCGCGCGCCTAGCCGCCGCCAGAACAGGCCGGAAAGGTTGAGCTGCATACGGATCTAAGCCGTTGCCCAAACTAACTCTGGCCCGTGTGACCGACACAGCCGCGCACGCGCTTTCCTACGACACTCGACCGCCAGGCTCCCCTCGGCCTGGGAGGCACTCTCGGGGCGGGGGGCACCGCAGCCCCCCGAGGTGGCTTCGTACACCTCTTGAACGTTGGGGCCCGGCCGCTCGGAGAGCGGGGTCTACCCGGGCAGACAGCCCGTCGGCCCCGCGGCCTGGACAGGCGGAGCGGGGACAAGCCAAGGCTACCGGCGGGCGGGATCGACCGGGTAGCCGCCGTGGGGAACACAACTTGGACGTCTCGCGCCGTCGCGGACCACCGTCCTCCGTCTCTCTCTCCCTCTCTCGGAAGGGAGGCCGCCCGAGGCGCACGGGCCTCGGACGGCCAGGGGTGGAAGGGCTCCACCCCAAGGTGGCTTCCGTACACCTCTTGAACGTTGGGGCCCGGCCGCTCGGTGAGAGCAGGGTCTACCCGGGCAAACAGCCTGTCGGCCCCGCGGCCTGGACAGGCGGAGTGGGGACAAGCCAAGGCTACCGGGCGGGATCGACCGGGTAGCCGCCGTGGGGGAACACAACTTGGACGTCTCGCGCCGTCGCGGACCACCGTCCTCCGTCTCTCTCCCTCTCTCGGGAAGGGGGGCCGCCCGAGGCGCACGGGCCTCGGACGGCCAGGGGTGGAAGGGCTCCACCCCAAGGCGGCTTCGTACACCTCTTGAACGTTGGGGCCCGGCCACTCGCTGAGAGCGGGGTCTACCCGGGCAGACAGCCCGTCCGCCCCGCGGCCTGGACAGGCGGAGTGGGGACAAGCCAAGGCTACCGGGCGGGATCGACCGGGTAGCCGCCGTGGGGGAACGCAACTTGGACGTCTCGCGCCGTCGCGGACCACCGTCCTCCGTCTCTCTCTCCCTCTCTCGGAAGGGAGGCCGCCCGAGGCGCACGGGCCTCGGACGGCCAGGGGTGGAAGGGCTCCACCCCAAGGTGGCTTCGTACACCTCTTGAACGTGGCCGCCCGGCCGCTCGGTGAGAGCGGGGTCTACCCGGGCAGACAGCCTGCTGGCCCCGCGGCCTGGACAGGCGGAGCGGGGACTCTTGCGCTCGGGGGCTCTGCTCGGCCCGGAGAGTGGGGTGCGGGGCGCCGTCGCCTCGCTGGAACCGGGGGTGTCGTGCCATTCGCGCGCGCGCGCCTAGCCGCCGCCAGAACAGGCCGTAAAGGATGAGCTTCATACGGATCTAAGCCGTTGCCCAAACTACCTCTGGCCCCTGTGACCGACACAGCCGTGGCACGCGCTTTCCTACGACACTCGACCGCCGGGCTCCCTCGGCCTGGGAGGCACTCTCAGGGGCGGGGGGCACCGCAGCCCCCCCAAGGTGGCTTCGTACACCTCTTGAACGTGGCGCCCGGCCGCTCGGAGAGCGGGGTCTACCCGGGCGGACAGCCTGTTGGCCCCGCGGCCTGGACAGGCGGAGTGGGGACAAGCCAAGGCTACCGGCGGGCGGGATCGACCGGGTAGCCGCCGTGGGGAACACAAGTTGGACGCCTCGCGCCGTCGCGGACCACCGTCCTCCGTCTCTCTCTCCCTCTCTCGGAAGGGAGGCCGCCCGAGGCGCACGGACCTCGGACGGCCGGGGGTGGAAGGGCTCCACCCCGAGGTGGCTTCGTACACCTCTTGAACGTGGCCGCCCGGCCGCTCGCTGAGAGCGGGGTCTACCCGGGCAGACAGCCCGTCGGCCCCGCGGCCTGGACAGGCGGAGCGGGGGCAAGCCAAGGCTACCGGCGGGCGGGATCGACCGGGTAGCCGCCGTGGGGAACACAACTCGGACGCCTCGCGCCGTCGCGGACCACCGTCCTCCGTCTCTCTCTCCCTCTCTCGGAAGGGAGGCCGCCCGAGGCGCACGGGCCTCGGACGGCCGGGGGTGGAAGGGATCCACCCCCCGCGGGAAGGGGACGCGCGCCGGCGCCCGGACACGGGAGCGTTGACCCGGGGGTCTTTACTCCGCCGAGGGGTAGCCCGGAGAAGGAGCGAGACCGGCCGGCGGGGGTGGAACACCCCCTCATGCCTCGCTCCTTCTGGGGATAAAGCGCGTCGTCCGCGGGCCCGCCGTCCCCTATCCCTTCGCTTTCGGGAAAACCGTCACCAAACGTGGGGCCCGTGCCCCGCTCTCGGCCGCCCTGAGGCGGGAGAGCTCGGATCGCTCTCTCTCGGCGTCGGCCCCACCGACGACGCCGCACGACGCCTGGGAAAGGGATGCACCCCCTGCGCCACGCTTCTCCCCCGGAGTACTCCCCCCCGCAGGGGGCTCCGCGGGGTGTCCCGACACGCAGAGTCGCTCGCCTTCTTCCGCTGGGGACGGAAGGGACGCCCCCGCGCGTCCCTTCCCCGTCCTCGAGAGCCGTACGCGCCGAGGGTGAACCCGCTCCCCGGGGCGCCGGGGAGCAGGGCCCTTGTGGTCCTTCCCCGGACATGGGCGCGGCGAGGGTCCCTCGGCCGCGCCGGCTCTCCCGTTGACCCACTCTCTCGCCTTGGGTGGTGTGATGGAGGCGGCTGCCTACGCCTCGGCCCGGCATCTCGGAGGGGGGTCGCCAGGGCAGCCAGCCAGCCAGCCAGCCAGCCAGCCAGCCAGCCTGTTGGCCCCGCGGCCTGCACAGGCGGAGTGGGGACACTTGCGCTCTATGACTCTGCTCCCAGGGAGGTGGCAGAGGGGCGGCCGCGGTGCTTTGACTTTGAGCGGTCCCCACTCCAGCACTCTGAGAAATAGTCACTTTGTCAAAGACCGCACACCGCTCGTTCCCTTATATGCAAAAAAGGTGTTCGTCCTGACGTTTTGCGAGCCCTTATTTTACCGTCGTCGGCGCTATCAGGGGAAACAGGCCCGCTCCTTCCGCCTTCATGGAACCGTAGCTCGGCCCCGAGGGCCCAGGATTACCCTCATACCGGTTCTCACGACATGCGTATACTCGGCTCAGCCCCGGCAGCCGCAGCTCCCGCCGGCCCGGCCAGCCGGGTCCGCACCCCTGGCCGGCGCCTGGAGCGTCTGGACTTTGTCGTTTTCTCTCCGAGACTCGTCTCTGCCAACTGCCGTGGACTTCGGCGGGGGCTGCCGCGGGCTGTGCCCGGCCTCTTGGGGGTCCCGCCTGCCCGCGCAGGCAGCTAGGACAGGGTTATCAGCGCTCTCAGGGGGGCCTCCGCAGACCCCCCCACAGGTGGCTCCGTACACCTCTTGAACGTGGCGCCCGGCCGCTCGGAGAGCGGGGTCTTCCCAGGCAAGCCGCCTGTGGGCCCCGCGGCCTGGACAGGCGGAGCGGAGACAAGCCCAGGCTACCGGCAGGATCGACCGGGTAGCCGCCGTGGGGAACACAACTTGGACGTCTCCCGCCGTCGCGGACCACCGTCCTCCGTCTCTCTCTCCCTCTCTCGGAAGGGAGGCCGCCCGAGGCGCACGGGCCTCGAACGGCCAGGGGTGGAAGGGATCCACCCCCCGCGGGAAGGGGACGCGCGGCGGCACCCGGACGCGGGAGCGTTGACCCGGGGGTCTTTACTCCGCCGAGGCGTAGCCCGGAGAAGGAGCGAGACCGGCCGGCGGGGGTGGAACACCCCCTCATGCCTCGCTCCTTCTGGGGATAAAGCGCGTCGTCCGCAGGCCGCCGTCCCCTATCCCCGCCCTGGACCGCCCGCATCGGCCGGAGCCCGAGGGGACAGGCGGGGATCCTTCGCTTTCGGGAAAACCGTCACCAAACGTGGGGCCCGTGCCCCGCTCTCGGCCGCCCTGAGGCGGGAGAGCCCGGATCGTTCTCTCTCTCGGCGTCGGCCCCACCGACGCCGTCGCACGGTGGCCTGGGAAAGGGCTGCACCCCCTGCGCCACGCTTCTCCCCCGGAGTACTCCCCCCGCAGGGGGCTCCGCGGGGTGTCCCGACGCGCAGAGTCGCTCGCCTTCTTCCGCGGGGGACGGGAGGGACGCCCACGCGCGTCCCTTCCCCATCCTCGAGAGCCGTACGCGCCGAGGGTGAACCCGCTCGCCGGGGCGCCGGGGAGCAGGGCCCTTGTGGTCCTTCCCCGGACATGGGCGCGGCGAGGGTCCCCCGGCCGCGACGGCTCTCCCGTTGACCCACTCTCTCGCCTTGGGTGGTGGTGATGGAGGCGGCTGCCTACGCCTCAGCCCGGCATCTCGGAGGGGGGTCGCCCGGGCAGCCAGCCAGCCAGCCTGTTGGCCCCGCGGCCTGCACAGGCGGAGTGGGGACACTTGCGCTCTATGACTCTGCTCCCAGGGAGGTGGCAGAGGGGCGGCCGCGGTGCTTTGACTTTGAGCGGTCCCCACTCCAGCACTCTGAGAAATAGTCACTTTGTCAAAGACCGCACACCGCTCGTTCCCTTATATGCAAAAAAGGTGTTCGTCCTGACGTTTTGCGAGCCCTTATTTTACCGTCGTCGGCGCTATCAGGGGAAACAGGCCCGCTCCTTCCGCCTTCATGGAACCGTAGCTCGGCCCCGAGGGCCCAGGATTACCCTCATACCGGTTCTCACGACATGCGTCGACACTCGGCTCAGCCCCGGCAGCCGCAGCTCCCGCCGGCCCGGCCAGCCGGGTCCGCACCCCTGGCCGGCGCCTGGAGCGTCTGGACTTTGTCGTTTTCTCTCCGAGACTCGTCTCTGCCAACTGCCGTGGACTTCGGCGGGGGCTGCCGCGGGCTGTGCCCGGCCTCTTGGGGGTCCCGCCTGCCCGCGCAGGCAGCTAGGACAGGGTTATCAGCGCTCTCAGGGGGGCCTCCGCAGACCCCCCCACAGGTGGCTCCGTACACCTCTTGAACGTGGCGCCCGGCCGCTCGGAGAGCGGGGTCTTCCCAGGCAAGCCGCCTGTGGGCCCCGCGGCCTGGACAGGCGGAGCGGAGACAAGCCCAGGCTACCGGCAGGATCGACCGGCTGGCAGTCGTGGTGGAACAACGGGGACGCCTCGCGCCGCCGCGGGCCACCGTCCTCCGTCTCTCTCCCACTCTCGGAGGCAGGCCGCCCGAGGCCAACGGGCCTCGGACGGCGTGGGGTGGAAGGGCTCCACCCCAGGGGAAGAAAACACGCCCGCGCGCGTTTGCACAGTCTGCCCTGGCCCGGCATCTCGGAGGGGGGTCGCCCGGGCAGCCAGCCAGCCTGTTGGCCCCGCGGCCTGCACAGGCGGAGTGGGGACCCTCGCGCTCGATGACTCTGCTCCCAGGGAGGTGGCAGAGGGGCGGCCGCGGTGCTTTGACTTTGAGCGGTCCCCACTCCTCAGCACATTGAGAAATTGTCACTTTGTCAAGGACCGCACACCGCTCGTTCCCTTATATGCAAAAAAGGTGTTCGTCCTGACGTTTTGCGAGGCCTTATTTTACCGCCGTCGGCGCTATCAGGGGAAGCGGGCCCGCTCCTTCCGCCTTCCTGGAACCGTGCCTCGGCCCCGAGGGCCCAGGATTACCCTCATACCGGTTCTCACGACATGCATCGACACTCGGCTCAGCCCCGGCAGCCGCAGCTCCCGCCGGCCCGACCAGCCGGGTCCGTCCCCCTGGCCGGCGCCCGGAGCGTTTGGACTTTGTCGTTTTTTCATCCAACACTCTCCTCTGGCAAATGCCATGGACTTCAGCGGGGGCTGCCGCGGGCTGTTCCCCGCCTCCTGGGTGTCCTGCCCTGCAACACCGGAGGCTCAGGCAGGGTCTTGAGCTACTGCTGGTAGGTGCACCTCGGGGGCCCTCCGCAGCCGCCCCGGGCCACCCCTGCAGCCAGCACACCGCTGCCAACAGCCCGCTCCCCATCACCAGCCAGCCCCTCTGCATACATCTGCTGGGGGTGCATTTTTGACTTCCCCCGCTTTGGCCTATGGGGAAAAGCCAGGGGGGAAACCTCCAGAGTCAGGCCGACCTCCTGGAACTCTAGCCCGGCCTGGAGCTACCGGTTTGTCCCCTTCCCGGTTCTCAGGACGTGCATCGCCACTCGGCTCAGCCCCAGCCGCCGCAGCTCCCGCCGGCCCGGCCAGCCGGGTCCGCCCCCTGGCCGGCGCCTGGAGGCGTTTGGACTTTGTCATTTTTTTTCAAAGACTCATCTCTGCCAACTGCCCCGGGCTTCAGCAGTGGCTGCCGCGGGCTGTGCACGGCCTCCTGGTGGGGTCCCGCCTGCCCGCGCAGGCATCTAGGACAGGGTTCTCAGCAAGGGCTTGGAGGCGCTCTCAGGGGGGCCTCCGCAGGCCCCCAAGGTGGCTTCGTACACCTCTCGAACGTGGCGCCCGGCCGCTCGGAGAGCGGGGTCTGCCCGGGCAGCCAGCCAGCCTGTCGGCCCCGCGGCCTGCACAGGCGGAGTGGGGACACTCGCGCTCGATGACTCTGCTCCCAGGGAGGTGGCAGAGGGGCGGCCGCGGTGCTTTGACTTTGAGCGGTCCCCACTCCCTTCTCAGCACTCTGAGAAATAGTCACTTTGTCAAAGACGGCACACCGCTCGTTCCCTTATATGCAAAAAAGGTGTTCGTCCTGACGTTTTGCGAGGCCTTATTTTACCGCCGTCGGCGCCATCAGGGGAAACGGGCCCGCTCCTTCCGCCCTCCTGGAACCGCGCCTCGGCCCGGAGCGACCAGGATCACCCTCATACCGGTTCTCACGACATACATTGACACTCGGCTCAGCCCCGGCAGCCGCAGCTCCCGCCGGCCCAGCCAGCCGGGTCCGCCACCCTGGCCGGCACGCCTGGAGCGTTTGGACTTTGTCATTTTCATGACTTGTCTCCTCAAACTTTGTCCGACTGCAAGGGGGGCTGCCGCAGTCCGTGCCCAGCCTCCAGGGGTTGCCCCCGGCCCCTGGAGCAGCCAGCACCCCCTCGCCGTCAACGCTCTCTCCCCGTTGGGACTTTGAAACTTTTCTGACCGTGCAAGCTTCGTCAAACGGCAAGGGGGCAACCGACGTTCTGTGCCCGGCCTCCTGGGTTCCTGCCCGGGCACATCGGAGGCTCAGGCTGGGTGTTGAGTGACTACTGGTAGGTGCACTCAGGGGGCCCTCCGCAGACGCCCAGGCACACCTCTGCAGCCAGCACACTGCTGCCAACAGCCCGCTCCCCATCACCCCCCAGCCCCTCTGCATACATCTGCTGGGGGTGCTTTTTTGCCTTCCCCCGTTTTGGCCTATGGGGAAAAGCCAGGGGGAGAACCTCCAGAGTCAGGCCGACCTCCTGGAACTCCAACCCGGACTGGAGCCACCGGTCTGTCCCCTTCCCGGTTCTCAGGACATGCATTGACACTCGGCTCAGCCCCGGCAGCCGCAGCTCCCGCCGGCCCGGCCAGCCAGGTCCGCCCCCCTGGCCGGCACGCCTGGAGCGTTTGGACTTTGTCATTTTCATGACTTGTCTCCTCAAACTTTGTTCAACTGCAAGGGGGGCTGCCCCGGCTGTTCCCCGCCTCCTGGGTGTCCTTCCCTGCAACACCGGAGGCTCAGGCAGGGTCTTGACCCACGACTGTTGGGTGCTCATAGGGGGCCCCTCCACACCCCCAGGCCCACCTCCAGGGGCTCCCCCCGGCCCCTGGAGCGGCCAGCGCCCCCTCGCCGTCAACACTCTCTCCCCGTTGGGACTTTGAAACTTTTTCCGACCGTGCAAGCTTCGTCAAACGGCAAAGGGGGCAAGCGGCGGTCTGTGCCCGGCCTCCTGGGGTCCTGCCCGGGCACATCGGAGGCTCAGCCTGGGTCTTGAGCCACCACTGGTAGATGCACTCAGGGGGCCCTCCGCAGCCACCCAGGCCCATCCCTGCAGCCAGCACACTGCTGCCAACAGCCCGCTCCCCATCACCCGCCAGCCCCTCTGCATACATCTGCCGGGGGTGCTTTTTTGACTTCCCCCGTTTTGGCCTATGGGGAAAAGCCAGGGGGAAAACCTCCAGAGTCAGGCCGACCTCCTGGAACTCGAGCTCGGCCTGGAGCCACCGGTTCGTCCCCTTCCCGGTTCTCAGGACATGCATCGACACTCGGCTCAGCCCCGGCAGCCGCAGTCCCCGCCAGGCGGCCAGCCAGGTCCGCCCCCCTGGCCGGCGCCTGGAGCGTTCGGACTTTGTCATTTTCATGACTTGTCTCCTCAAACATTGTCCGACTGCAAGGGGGGCGGCCGCGGTCCATGCCCAGCCTCCAGGGGTTCCCCCCGGCCCCTGGAGCAGCCAGCACCCCCTCGCCGTCAACCCTCTCTCCCCGTTGGGACTTTGAAACTTTTTCCGACCGTGCAAGCTTCGTCAAACGGCAAAGGGGGCAAGCGGCGGTCTGTGCCCGGCCTCCTGGGGTCCTGCCCGGGGACATCGGAGGCTCAGCCAGGGTGTTGAGCCACTACTGGTAGGTGCACTCAGGGGGCCCTCCGCAGCCGCCCCGGGCCACCCCTGCAGCCAGCACACACCGCTGCCAACAGCCCGCTCTCCGTCACCAGCCAGCCCCGTCCGCGCACATCTGCCGGGGGTGCTTTTTTTGAGACACACTGTCACTTTGTCAAAGACCGCACACCGCTCGTTCCCTTATACCCCGACAAGGTGTTCGTGCTGACGTTTTGCGAGGCCTTATTTTACCGCCGTCGGCGCTATCAGGGGAAACAGGCCCGCTCCTTCCGCCTTCGTGGAACCGGGGCTCGGCCCGGAGCGACCAGGATCACCCTCATACCGGTTCTCACGACATGCATTGACACTCGGCTCAGCCCCGGCAGCCGCAGCTCCCGCCGGCCCAGCCAGCCGGGTCCGCCGCCCTGGCCGGCACGCCTGGAGCGTTTGGACTTTGTCGTTTTTTCTCCAAGACTCATCTCTGCCAACGACTATAGCATGGGCTGCCACCTGCTGTTCCCCGCCAATGGGTGTCCTGACCTGCAACACCGGAGGCTCAGGCGGGGTCTTGAGCAACGGCTGATAGGTGCACTCAGGGGGCCCTCTGCAGCCGCCCAGGGCCACCCCTGCAGCCACCACACAGCTGCCAACAGCCCGCTCTCCGTCACCCCCCAGCCCCTCTGCATACATCTGCTGGGGGTGCTTTTTTGACTTCCCCCATTTTGGCCAATGGGAAAATGCCAGGGGGAAAGCCTCCAGAGTCATGCCGACCTCGTGGAACTCCAACCCGGCCTGGAGCTACTGGTTTGTCCCCTTCCCGGTTCTCAGGACCTGCATCGACACTCGGCTCAGCCCCGGCAGCCGCAGCCCCCGCCAGCCAGGCCAGCCGTGTCCGCCCCCCTGGCCGGCGCCTGGAGCGTTTGGACTTTGTCATTTTTTCCCCCAAGACTCGCCTCTGCCAACTGCCAAGGACTTCAGCAGGGGCTGCCACGGCTGTTCCCCGCCTCCTGGGGTTCATGCTCGGGCACACCGGAGGCTCAGGCAGGGTCTTGAGCAACTACTGCTGGGTGCTCTCAGGGGGCCCCTCCACACCCCCAGGCCGACCTCCAGGGGCTGCCCCCGGCCCCTGGAGCAGCCAGCACCCCCTCGCCGTCAACACTCTCTCCCCGTTGGGACTTTGAAACTTTTCTGACCGTGCAAGCTTCATTGGACGGCAAGGGGGTGACCTGCGGGCTCTACCCGGCCTCCTGGGGTCCTGCCCGGGGACATCGGAGGCTCAGCCTGGGTCTTGAGCTACTGCTGGTAGGTGCACTCAGGGGGCCCTCTTCAGCCGCCCAGGGCCACCCCTGCAGCCACCAGACAGCTGCCAACAGCCCGCTCTCTGTCACCCCCCAGCCCCTCTGCATACATCTGCTGGGGGTGCTTTTTTGGCTCCCCCCGTTTTGGCCTATGGGGAAAAGCCAGGGGGAAAACCTCCAGAGTCAGGCCGATCCCCTGGAACTCCAACCCGGCCTGGAGCCACCGGTTTGTCCCCTTCCCGGTTCTCAGGACATGCATTGACACTCGGCTCAGCCCCGGCAGCCGCAGCTCCCGCCGGCCCGGCCAGCCAGGTCCGCCCCCCTGGCCGGCACGCCTGGAGCGTTTGGACTTTGTCATTTTTTCTCCAAGACTCGCCTCTGGCACATGCCGTGGACTTCAGCGGGGGCTGCTCCCCGCCTCCTGGGTGTCCTGCCCGGGGAACTTCGGAGGCTCAGCCTGGGTCTTGGGCCCCTACTTGTAGGTGCACTTTGGGGGCCCTCCGCAGCCGCCCAGGCCCACCCCTGCAGCCGCCACACAGCTGCCAACAGCCCGCTCTCCATCACCCCCCAGCCCATTGCACACATCTGCCGGGGGTGCTTTTTTGACTTCCCCCATTTTGGCCTAAGGGGAAAGGCCGGGGGGAAAACCTCCAGAGTCAGGCCGACCTCCTGGAACTCCAACCCGGCCTGGAGCCACCGGTTTGTCCCCTTCCCGGTTCTCAGGACATGCATTGACACTCGGCTCAACCCCGGCAGCCGCAGCTCCCGCCGGCCCGGCCAGCCGGGTCCGCACCCCTGGCCGGCTCGCCTGGAGCGTTTGGACTTTGTCATTTTCATGACTTGTCTCCTCAAACTTTGTTCAACTGCAAGGGGGGCTGCCACGGCTGTTCCCCGCCCCCTGGGTGTCCTTCCCTGCAACACCGGAGGCTCAGGCAGGGTCTTGAGCAACTTCTGTTGGGTGCTCTCAGGGGGCCCCTCCACACCCCCAGGCCCACCTCCAGGGCCTCCAGCCCGGCCCCAGTGGCAGCCAGCACCCCCTCGCCGTCAACCCTCTCTCCCCGTTGGGACTTTGAAACTTTTTCCGACCGTGCAAGCTTCGTCAAACGGCAAGGGGGCAAGCGGCGGTCTGTGCCCGGCCTCCTGGGCGTCCTGCCCGGGGACATCGGAGGCTCAGGCTGGGTCTTGAGCCACCACTGGTAGGTGCGCTTTGGGGGCCCTCCGCAGCCGCCCCGGGCCACCCCTGCAGCCAGCGCACTGCTGCCAACAGCCCGCTCTCCGTCACCAGCCAGCCCCGTCTGCACGCATCTGCCGGGGGTGCTTTTTTTGGAGAAATACTGTCACTTTGTCAAAGACCGCACACCGCTCGTTCCCTTATACCCCGACAAGGTGTTCGCGCTGACGTTTTGCGAGGCCTTATTTTACCGCCGTCGGCGCTATCAGGGGAAACAGGCCCGCTCCTTCCGCCTTCGTGGAACCGTGGCTCGGCCCGGAGCGACCAGGATTACCCTCATACCGGTTCTCACGACATGCATCGACACTCGGCTCAGCCCCTGCATCCGCAGCTCCCGCCGGCCCGGCCAGCCGGGTCTGCCCCCCCTGGCCGGCGCCTGGAGCGTTTGGACTTTGTCGTTTTTTCTCCAAGACTCGCCTCTGCCAACTGCCAAGGACTTCAGCAGGGGCTGCCACGGCTGTTCCCCGCCTCCTGGGGTTCATGCCCGGGCACATCGGAGGCTCAGGCAGGGTCTTGAGCAACTACTGTTGGGTGCTCTCAGGGGGGCCCCTCCACACCCCCAGGCCGACCTCCAGGGGCTGCCCCCGGACCCTGGAGCAGCCTGCACCCCCCTCGCCGTCAACACTCTCCCCCCGTTGGGACTTTGAAACTTTTTCTGACCGTGCGAGCTTCGTCAAACGGCAAGGGGGCAGGCTGCGGTCTGTGCCCGGCCTCCTGGGGTCCTGCCCGGGGACATCGGAGGCTCAGCCAGGGTTTTGAGCCACCGCTGGCAGGTGCACTCAGGGGGCCCTCCGCAGCCGCCCATGCCCACCCCTGCAGCCAGCACACTGCTGCCAACAGCCCGCTCTCCATCACCCCCCAGCCCCTCTGCATACATCTGCTGGGGGTGCTTTTTTGGCTTCCCCCATTTTGGCCAATGGGAAAATGCCAGGGGGGAAACCTCCAGAGTCAGGCCGACCTCCTGGAACTCCAACCCGGCCTGGAGCCACCGGTTTGTCCCCTTCCCGGTTCTAAGGACCTGCATTGACCATCGGATCTTCCCCGGCAGCCGCAGCTACCGCCGGCCCGGCCAGCCCGGTACGCACCCCTGGCCGGCACGCCTGGAGCGTTTGGACTTTGTCATTTTCCTCACCAACACTCGCCTCTGCCAACTGCCAAGGACTTCAGCAGGGGCTGCCACGGCTGTTCCCCGCCTCCTGGGGTTCATGCCCGGGCACACCGGAGGCTCAGGCGGGGTCTTGAGCAACTACTGCTGGGTGCTCTCAGGGGGCCCCTCCACACCCCCAGGCCGACCTCCAGGGGCTGTCCCCGGCCCCTGGGGCAGCCAGCACCCCCTCGCCGTCAACCCTCTCTCCCCGTTGGGACTTTGAAACTTTTTCTGACCGTGCGAGCTTCATCGGACGGGAAGGGGGCGACCTGCGGGCTCTGCCCGGCCTCCCGGGGTCCCTGCCCGGGCCCCGTGGGAGGTACAGGCAGGGTTTCTCACCGACTACCCGTAGGCACTCTCAGGGGGCCCTCCGCGCCCTCAGGCCGCCCTCCCCGGGCTTCCCCCGGGTCCGCGGAGCAGCCCGCCACCCCTCGCCGCACCGTGTCTCGCCCCCGTTGGGACTTTGAAACTTGGCTCGCCGTGCAAACCTCTCCGGGGGACAGAGGGAGAGACCTGCGGGCCGTGCCCGGCCTCCCGGGACTCCCTCCGGGCAGCGCGGGCGGCTCGGACGGGGTTTTCAGCGACTGCTGGGGGGGGTGTCTTCGGGGGCCCCCCGCGGGCCCCCCGGGGCACCTGCGCGGGGTGGCCCCTGCTGCCAGACACCCACTCCCTATCGACCATCCAGCCCCCCTACATACATCTGGCGGGGGTGCTTTTTTGAGTTCCCCCATTTTGGCAACTTGGCACCTCCTATGGGGAAACCGGCAGAATCATGCCGACCTCCTGGAACTCCGGCTCGGCCTGGAGCCGCCGGTTTGTCCCCTTCCCGGTTCTCATGCATTTTCGGACTTTGTCATTTTTTCAGCACTCTGTCAATGCGGCCAGCGGGAGCTGCCGCGGTCTGTGCCCAGGCACCAGGCACTAAAAACGGACACCGTCGGAGGGTCAGGGGGTGTCTTGGCCAGATACTGAAAAACACTCAGGGGGTGCCCAGGCACCAGGCGCTCCAAACGGACACAGTCGGAGGGTCAGGGGGTGTCTCGGCCAGATACTGAAAAACACTCAGGGGCGCCCGGAGGCTGCACAGGGCCACCCCAGGCCGCTCCCCCGGGCACCCGGGCGGCCATATTGGCGGCTGAGACCCCCTCTTCAGCAAACGCCAGGGGGCGCTCAGGGGCGCACGGGGGCTGCTCAACTCGCCCCAGGCCGGCCTCCCTGAGGCGGGCACATTAGCGGCTGAGACCCCCTCTCGACCAAAGACCGGGGGACGCTCAGGGACACACGGGGGCTGCTCCACTCGCCCCAGGCCGGCCTCCCTGAGGCGGGCACATTAGCGGCTGAGACCCCCTCTCCACCAAAGACCGGGGGACGCTCAGGGACACACGGGGGCTGCTCCACTCGCCCCAGGCCGGCCTCCCTGAGGCGGGCACATTAGCGGCTGAGACCCCCTCTCCACCAAAGACCGGGGGGCACTCGGGGACACACGGGGGCTACTCCACTCGCCCCAGGCCGGACTCCCTGAGGCGGGCACATTAGCGGCTGAGACCCCCTCTCCACCAAAGACCGGGGGACGCTCAGGGACACACGGGGGCTGCTCCACTCGCCCCAGGCCGGACTCCCTGAGGCGGGCACATTAGCGGCTGAGACCCCCTCTCCACCAAAGACCGGGGGACGCTCAGGGACACACGGGGGCTGCTCCACTCGCCCCAGGCCGGCCCCCACTGGTACCCGGGCGGCCATATTGGCGGCTGAGACCCCCTCTTCAGCAAACGTCAGGGGACACTCAGGGACACACGGGGGCTGCTCCACTCGCCCCAGGCCGGCCTCCCTGAGGCGGGCACATTAGCGGCTGAGACCCCCTCTTCAGCAAACGCCAGGGGACACTCAGGGACACACGGGGGCTGCTCCACTCACCCCAGGCCGGCCTCCCTAGGTACCCGGGCGGGCACATTAGCGGCTGAGACCCCCTCTTCAGCAAACGCCAGGGGACGCTCAGGGACACACGGGGGCTGCTCCACTCGCCCCAGGCCGGCCTCCCTGAGGCGGGCACATTAGCGGCTGAGACCCCCTCTTCGGCGAACGCCAGGGGGCGCTCAGGGACACCCAGGGGCTGCTCAACTCGCCCCAGGCCGGCCTCCCTGAGGCGGGCACATTAGCGGCTGAGACCCCCTCTCCACCAAAGACCGGGGGACGCTCAGGGACACACGGGGGCTGCTCCACTCGCCCCAGGCCGGCCTCCCTGAGGCGGGCACATTAGCGGCTGAGACCCCCTCTCCACCAAAGACCGGGGGGCACTCGGGGACACACGGGGGCTGCTCCACTCGCCCCAGGCCGGACTCCCTGAGGCGGGCACATTAGCGGCTGAGACCCCCTCTCCACCAAAGACCGGGGGACGCTCAGGGACACACGGGGGCTGCTCCACTCGCCCCAGGCCGGCCTCCCCAGGTACCCGGGCGGGCACATTAGCGGCTGAGACCCCCTCTCGACCAAAGACCGGGGGACGCTCAGGGACACACGGGGGCTGCTCCACTCGCCCCAGGCCGGCCTCCCTGAGGCGGGCACATTAGCGGCTGAGACCCCCTCTTGACCAAAGACCGGGGGACGCTCAGGGACACACGGGGGCTGCTCCACTCGCCCCAGGCCGGCCTCTCTAGGTACCCAGGCGGGCACATTAGCGGCTGAGACCCCCTCTCGACCAAAGACCGGGGGACGCTCAGGGACACACGGGGGCTGCTCCACTCGCCCCAGGCCGGCCTCTCTAGGTACCCAGGCGGGCACATTAGCGGCTGAGACCCCCTCTCGACCAAAGACCGGGGGACGCTCAGGGACACACGGGGGCTGCTCCACTCGCCCCAGGCCGGCCTCTCTAGGTACCCAGGCGGGCACATTAGCGGCTGAGACCCCCTCTCGACCAAAGACCGGGGGACGCTCAGGGACACACGGGGGCTGCTCCACTCGCCCCAGGCCGGCCTCTCTAGGTACCCAGGCGGGCACATTAGCGGCTGAGACCCCCTCTCGACCAAAGACCGGGGGACGCTCAGGGACACACGGGGGCTGCTCCACTCGCCCCAGGCCGGCCTCCCTGAGGCGGGCACATTAGCGGCTGAGACCCCCTCTCCACCAAAGACCGGGGGGCGCTCAGGGACACACGGGGGCTGCTCCACTCGCCCCAGGCCGGCCTCCCTGAGGCGGGCACATTAGCGGCTGAGACCCCCTCTCCACCAAAGACCGGGGGACGCTCAGGGACACACGGGGGCCGCTCCACTCACCCCCAGGCCGACCTCCAGGGCCTCCCTCCCGGCCCCTGGAGCAGCCAGCGCCCCCTCGCCGTCAACACTCTCTCCCCCGTTGGGACTTTGAAACTTTTTCTGACCGTGCAAGCTTCATCGGACGGCAAAGGGGGCAAGCTGCGGTCCGTGCCCGGCCTGCTGGGGTCCTGCCCGGGGACATCGGAGGCTCAGCCAGGGTCTTGAGCCACCGCTGGCAGGTGCACTTTGGGGGCCCTCCGCAGCCGCCCCGGGCCACCCCTTGCAGCCAGCACACTGCTGCCAACAGCCCGCCGCTCTCCGTCACCAGCCAGCCCCGTCTGCACGCATCTGCCGGGGGTGCTTTTTTTGGAGAAATACTGTCACTTTGTCAAAGACCGCACACCGCTCGTTCCCTTATACCCCGACAAGGTGTTCGTGGTGACGTTTTGCGAGGCCTTATTTTACCGCCGTCGGCGCTATCAGGGGAAACGGGCCCGCTGCTTCCGCCCTCCTGGAACCCTGGCTCGGCCCGGAGCGACCAGGATTACCCTCATACCGGTTCTCACGACCTGCATCGACACTCGGCTCTGCCCCGGCCGCCGCAGCCCCCGCCGGCCCGGCCAGCCCGGTCCGCACCCCTGGCCAGCGCCTGGAGCGTTTGGACTTTGTCGTTTTTTTCAAAGACTCATCTCTGCCAACTGCCGTGGGCTTCAGCGGGGGCTGCTCCCCGCCTCCTGCGTGTCCTGCCCGGGCACATCGGAGGCTCAGGCAATGTCTTGAGCCACCGCTGGCAGGTGCACTCAGGGGGCCCTCCGCAGCCGCCCAGGCCCACCCCTGCAGCCAGCACACGGCTGCCAGCAGCCACCACACAGCTGCCAACAGCCCGCTCTCCGTCACCCCCCAGCCCCTTCTGCATACATCTGCCGGGGGTGCTTTTTTGACTTCCCCCCTTTTGGCCTATGGGGAAAAGCTAAGGGGAAAACCTCCAGAGTCAGGCCGACCTCCTGGAACTCCCACCCGGCCTGGAGCCACAGGTTTGTCCCCTTCCCGGTTCTCACGACATGAATCGACACTCGGCTCAGCCCCGGCAGCCGCAGCTCCCGCCGGCCCGGCCAGCCCGGTCCGCACCCCTGGCCAGCGCCTGGAGCGTTTGGACTTTGTCGTTTTTTTCAAAGACTCATCTCTGCCAACTGCCGTGGGCTTCAGCGGGGGCTGCTCCCCGCCTCCTGGGTCTCCTGCCCGGGCACATCGGAGGCTCAGGCAATGTCTTGAGCCACCGCTGGTAGGTGCACTCAGGGGGCCCTCCGCAGCCGCCCAGGCCCACCCCTGCAGCCAGCACACGGCTGCCAGCAGCCACCACACAGCTGCCAAACAGCCCGCTCTCCGTCACCCGCCAGCCCCTCTGCATACATCTGCTGGGGGTGCTTTTTTGACTTCCCCCGTTTTGGCCAATGGGGAAAAGCCAGGGGGAAAACCTCCAGAGTCAGGCCGACCTCCTGGAACTCCAGCCCGGCCTCGAGCCACCGGTTTGTCCCCTTCCCGGTTCTCAGGACCTGCACTGACACTCGGATCTTCCCCGGCAGCCGCAGCCCCCGCCGGCCCGGCCAGCCAGGTCCGCACCCCTGGCCAACGCCTGGAGCGTTTGAACTTTGTCTTTTTTTTCTCAAAGACCCATCTCTGCCAACTGCCGTGGGCTTCAGCGGGGGCTGCTCCCCGCCTCCTGGGTGTCCTGCCCGGGCACATCGGAGGGTCAGCCTGGGTCTTGAGCTACTGCTGGTAGGTGCGCTTTGGGGGCCCTCGGCAGCCGCCCAGGCCCACCCCTGCAGCCAGCACACGGCTGCCAGCAGCCACCACACAGCTGCCAACAGCCCGCTCTCCGTCACCCCCCAGCCCCTCCTGCATACATCTGCTGGGGGTGCTTTTTTGACTTCCCCCCTTTTGGCCTATGGGGAAAAGCCAGGGGGGAAACCTCCAGAGTCAGGCCGACCTCCTGGAACTCCAACCCGGCCTTGAGCCACCGGTCTGTCCCCTTCCCGGTTCTCAGTACCTGCTTTGATACTCGGCTCAGCCCCCGCAGCTGCAGCTCCCGCCGGCCCGGCCAACCCGGTCCGCACCCCTGGCCAGCGCCTGGAGCGTTTGGACTTTGTCATTTTTTCTCAAAGACTCATCTCTGCCAACTGCCCTGGGCTTCAGCGGGGGCTGCTCCCCGCCTTCTGGGTGTCCTGCCCGGGCACATCGGAGGCTCAGGCAATGTCTTGAGCCACCGCTGGCAGGTGCACTCAGGGTGCCCTCAGCAGCCGCCCAGGCCCACCCCTGCAGCCAGCACACGGCTGCCAGCAGCCACCACACAGCTGCCAACAGCCCGCTCTCCGTCACCCCCCAGCCCAACTCTGCATACATCTGCTGGGGGTGCTTTTTTGACTTCCCCCCTTTTGGCCTATGGGGAAATGCCAAGGGGAAAACCTCCAGAGTCAGGCCGACCTCCTGGAACTCCAACCCGGACTGGAGCCACCGGTTTGTCCCCTTCCCGGTTCTCAGGACATGCGTCAACGCTCGGCTCTGCCCCGGCCGCCGCAGCCCCCGCCGGCCCGGCCAGCCCGGTCCGCACCCCTGGCCAGCGCCTGGAGCGTTTGGACTTTGTCATTTTTTCTCAAAGACTCATCTCTGCCAACTGCCGTGGGCTTCAGCGGGGGCTGCTCCCCGCCTCCTGCGTGTCCTGCCCGGGCACATCGGAGGCTCAGGCAATGTCTTGAGCCACCGCTGGCAGGTGCACTCAGGGGGCCCTCCGCAGCCGCCCAGGCCCACCCCTGCAGCCAGCACACGGCTGCCAGCAGCCACCACACAGCTGCCAACAGCCCGCTCTCCGTCACCCCCCAGCCCAACTCTGCATACATCTGCTGGGGGTGCTTTTTTGACTTCCCCCCTTTTGGCCTATGGGGAAATGCCAAGGGGAAAACCTCCAGAGTCAGGCCGACCTCATGGAACTCCAACCCGGCCTGGAGCCACCGGTTTGTCCCCTTCCCGGTTCTCAGGACATGCGTCAACGCTCGGCTCTGCCCCGGCCGCCGCAGCCCCCGCCGGCCCGGCCAGCCCGGTCCGCACCCCTGGCCAGCGCCTGGAGCGTTTGGACTTTGTCGTTTTTTTCAAAGACTCATCTCTGCCAACTGCCGTGGGCTTCAGCGGGGGCTGCTCCCCGCCTCCTGCGTGTCCTGCCCGGGCACATCGGAGGCTCAGGCAATGTCTTGAGCCACCGCTGGCAGGTGCACTCAGGGGGCCCTCCGCAGCCGCCCAGGCCCACCCCTGCAGCCAGCACACGGCTGCCAGCAGCCACCACACAGCTGCCAACAGCCCTCTCTCCGTCACCCCCCAGCCCAACTCTGCATACATCTGCTGGGGGTGCTTTTTTGACTTCCCCCCTTTTGGCCTATGGGGAAATGCCAAGGGGAAAACCTCCAGAGTCAGGCCGACCTCATGGAACTCCAACCCGGCCTGGAGCCACCGGTTTGTCCCCTTCCCGGTTCTCAGGACAAGCATAGACACTCGGCTAAGCCCCGGCCGCCGCAGCCCCCGCCGGCCCGGCCAGCCGGGTCCGCACCCCTGGCCAGCGCCTGGAGCGTTTGGACTTTGTCATTTTTTCAAAGACTCATCTCTGCCAACTGCCGTGGGCTTCAGCGGGGGCTGCTCCCCGCCTCCTGGGTGTCCTGCCCGGGCACATCGGAGGCTCAGGCAATGTCTTGAGCCACCGCTGGTAGGTGCGCTTTGGGGGCCCTCGGCAGCCGCCCAGGCCCACCCCTGCAGCCAGCACACGGCTGCCAGCAGCCACCACACAGCTGCCAACAGACCGCTCTCCGTCACCCCCCAGCCCAACTCTGCATACATCTGCCGGGGGTGCTTTTTTGACTTCCCCCCTTTTGGCCTATGGGGAAATGCCAAGGGGGAAACCTCCAGAGTCAGGCCGACCTCATGGAACTCCAACCCGGCCTTGAGCCACCGGTTTGTCCCCTTCCCGGTTCTCACGACATGCATCGACACTCGGCTC
>NC_089844.1:37081908-37104408 GCF_035609145.1 Eleutherodactylus coqui
CGCCTGCCCGCGCAGGCAGCTAGGACGGGGTTATCAGCAAAGCCTGTGAGGCGCTCTCATGGGGAGGGGGGGCTCCGCAGCCCCCCCCAAGGTGGCTTCGTACACCTCTTGAACGTTGCGGCCCGGCCGCTCGGAGAGCGGTGTCTACCCGGGCAGACAGCCTGTCGGCCCCGCGGCCTGGGCAGGCGGAGCAGGTACTCTTGCGCTCGGGGGCTCTGCTCGGCCCGGAGAGTTGTGTGCGGGGCGCCGTCGCCTCGCTGGAACCAGGGGCGTCGTGACGTTCGCGCGCGCCTAGCCGCCGCCAGAACAGGCCAGAAAGGTTGAGCTGCATACGGATCTAAGCCGTTGCCCAAACTAACTCTGGCCCGTGTGACACAGCCGCGCGCGCGCTTTCCTACGACACTCGACCGCCGGGCTCCCTCGGCCTGGGAGGCACTCTCAGGGCGGGGGGCACCGCAGCCCCCCAAGGTGGCTTCGTACACCTCTTGAACGTGGCGCCCGGCCGCTCGGAGAGCGGGGTCTACCCGGGCAGACAGCCTGTTGGCCCCGCGGCCTGGACAGGCGGAGCGGGGACACTTGCGCTCGGGGGCTCTGCTCCAAGGAGCGAGAGCGGCCACTCTGCTCGGCCCGGAGAGTGGGGTGCGGGGCGCCGTCGCATCGCTGGAGCCAGGGGCGTCGTGCCGTGCGCGCACGCCTAGCCGCCGCCAGAACAGGCCGGAAAGGTTGAGCTGCATACGGATCTAAGCCGTTGCCCAAACTAACTCTGGCCCGTGTGACCGACACAGCCGCGCACGCGCTTTCCTACGACACTCGACCGCCGGGCTCCCTCGGCCTGGGAGGCACTCTCGGGGCGGGGGGCACCGCAGCCCCCCAAGGTGGCTTCCGTACACCTCTTGAACGTTGGGGCCCGGCCGCTCGGAGAGCGGGGTCTACCCGGGCAGACAGCCTGTCGGCCCCGCGGCCTGGACAGGCGGAGCGGGGACTCTTGCGCTCGGGGGCTCTGCTCCAAGGAGCGAGAGCGGCCGCTCTGCACGGCCCGGAGAGCGGGGAGCGGGGCGCCGTCGCCTCGCTGGAACCAGGGGCGTCGTGACGTTCGCGCGCGCCTAGCCGCCGCCAGAACAGGCCGGAAAGGTTGAGCTGCATACGGATCTAAGCCGTTGCCCAAACTAACTCTGGCCCGTGTGACCGACACAGCCGCGCACGCGCTTTCCTACGACACTCGACCGCCAGGCTCCCCTCGGCCTGGGAGGCACTCTCGGGGCGGGGGGCACCGCAGCCCCCCAAGGTGGCTTCGTACACCTCTTGAACGTGGCGCCCGGCCGCTCGGAGAGCGGGGTCTACCCGGGCAGACAGCCTGTCGGCCCCGCGGCCTGGACAGGCGGAGCGGGGACACTTGCACTCGGGGGCTCTGCTCCAAGGAGCGAGAGCGGCCACTCTGCTCGGCCCGGAGAGTGGGGTGCGGGGCGCCGTCGCCTCGCTGGAACCAGGGGCGTCGTGACGTTCGCGCGCGCCTAGCCGCCGCCAGAACAGGCCGGAAAGGTTGAGCTGCATACGGATCTAAGCCGTTGCCCAAACTAACTCTGGCCCGTGTGACCGACACAGCCGCGCACGCGCTTTCCTACGACACTCGACCGCCAGGCTCCCCTCGGCCTGGGAGGCACTCTCGGGGCGGGGGGCACCGCAGCCCCCCGAGGTGGCTTCGTACACCTCTTGAACGTTGGGGCCCGGCCGCTCGGAGAGCGGGGTCTACCCGGGCAGACAGCCCGTCGGCCCCGCGGCCTGGACAGGCGGAGCGGGGACAAGCCAAGGCTACCGGCGGGCGGGATCGACCGGGTAGCCGCCGTGGGGAACACAACTTGGACGTCTCGCGCCGTCGCGGACCACCGTCCTCCGTCTCTCTCTCCCTCTCTCGGAAGGGAGGCCGCCCGAGGCGCACGGGCCTCGGACGGCCAGGGGTGGAAGGGCTCCACCCCAAGGTGGCTTCCGTACACCTCTTGAACGTTGGGGCCCGGCCGCTCGGTGAGAGCAGGGTCTACCCGGGCAAACAGCCTGTCGGCCCCGCGGCCTGGACAGGCGGAGTGGGGACAAGCCAAGGCTACCGGGCGGGATCGACCGGGTAGCCGCCGTGGGGGAACACAACTTGGACGTCTCGCGCCGTCGCGGACCACCGTCCTCCGTCTCTCTCCCTCTCTCGGGAAGGGGGGCCGCCCGAGGCGCACGGGCCTCGGACGGCCAGGGGTGGAAGGGCTCCACCCCAAGGCGGCTTCGTACACCTCTTGAACGTTGGGGCCCGGCCACTCGCTGAGAGCGGGGTCTACCCGGGCAGACAGCCCGTCCGCCCCGCGGCCTGGACAGGCGGAGTGGGGACAAGCCAAGGCTACCGGGCGGGATCGACCGGGTAGCCGCCGTGGGGGAACGCAACTTGGACGTCTCGCGCCGTCGCGGACCACCGTCCTCCGTCTCTCTCTCCCTCTCTCGGAAGGGAGGCCGCCCGAGGCGCACGGGCCTCGGACGGCCAGGGGTGGAAGGGCTCCACCCCAAGGTGGCTTCGTACACCTCTTGAACGTGGCCGCCCGGCCGCTCGGTGAGAGCGGGGTCTACCCGGGCAGACAGCCTGCTGGCCCCGCGGCCTGGACAGGCGGAGCGGGGACTCTTGCGCTCGGGGGCTCTGCTCGGCCCGGAGAGTGGGGTGCGGGGCGCCGTCGCCTCGCTGGAACCGGGGGTGTCGTGCCATTCGCGCGCGCGCGCCTAGCCGCCGCCAGAACAGGCCGTAAAGGATGAGCTTCATACGGATCTAAGCCGTTGCCCAAACTACCTCTGGCCCCTGTGACCGACACAGCCGTGGCACGCGCTTTCCTACGACACTCGACCGCCGGGCTCCCTCGGCCTGGGAGGCACTCTCAGGGGCGGGGGGCACCGCAGCCCCCCCAAGGTGGCTTCGTACACCTCTTGAACGTGGCGCCCGGCCGCTCGGAGAGCGGGGTCTACCCGGGCGGACAGCCTGTTGGCCCCGCGGCCTGGACAGGCGGAGTGGGGACAAGCCAAGGCTACCGGCGGGCGGGATCGACCGGGTAGCCGCCGTGGGGAACACAAGTTGGACGCCTCGCGCCGTCGCGGACCACCGTCCTCCGTCTCTCTCTCCCTCTCTCGGAAGGGAGGCCGCCCGAGGCGCACGGACCTCGGACGGCCGGGGGTGGAAGGGCTCCACCCCGAGGTGGCTTCGTACACCTCTTGAACGTGGCCGCCCGGCCGCTCGCTGAGAGCGGGGTCTACCCGGGCAGACAGCCCGTCGGCCCCGCGGCCTGGACAGGCGGAGCGGGGGCAAGCCAAGGCTACCGGCGGGCGGGATCGACCGGGTAGCCGCCGTGGGGAACACAACTCGGACGCCTCGCGCCGTCGCGGACCACCGTCCTCCGTCTCTCTCTCCCTCTCTCGGAAGGGAGGCCGCCCGAGGCGCACGGGCCTCGGACGGCCGGGGGTGGAAGGGATCCACCCCCCGCGGGAAGGGGACGCGCGCCGGCGCCCGGACACGGGAGCGTTGACCCGGGGGTCTTTACTCCGCCGAGGGGTAGCCCGGAGAAGGAGCGAGACCGGCCGGCGGGGGTGGAACACCCCCTCATGCCTCGCTCCTTCTGGGGATAAAGCGCGTCGTCCGCGGGCCCGCCGTCCCCTATCCCTTCGCTTTCGGGAAAACCGTCACCAAACGTGGGGCCCGTGCCCCGCTCTCGGCCGCCCTGAGGCGGGAGAGCTCGGATCGCTCTCTCTCGGCGTCGGCCCCACCGACGACGCCGCACGACGCCTGGGAAAGGGATGCACCCCCTGCGCCACGCTTCTCCCCCGGAGTACTCCCCCCCGCAGGGGGCTCCGCGGGGTGTCCCGACACGCAGAGTCGCTCGCCTTCTTCCGCTGGGGACGGAAGGGACGCCCCCGCGCGTCCCTTCCCCGTCCTCGAGAGCCGTACGCGCCGAGGGTGAACCCGCTCCCCGGGGCGCCGGGGAGCAGGGCCCTTGTGGTCCTTCCCCGGACATGGGCGCGGCGAGGGTCCCTCGGCCGCGCCGGCTCTCCCGTTGACCCACTCTCTCGCCTTGGGTGGTGTGATGGAGGCGGCTGCCTACGCCTCGGCCCGGCATCTCGGAGGGGGGTCGCCAGGGCAGCCAGCCAGCCAGCCAGCCAGCCAGCCAGCCAGCCTGTTGGCCCCGCGGCCTGCACAGGCGGAGTGGGGACACTTGCGCTCTATGACTCTGCTCCCAGGGAGGTGGCAGAGGGGCGGCCGCGGTGCTTTGACTTTGAGCGGTCCCCACTCCAGCACTCTGAGAAATAGTCACTTTGTCAAAGACCGCACACCGCTCGTTCCCTTATATGCAAAAAAGGTGTTCGTCCTGACGTTTTGCGAGCCCTTATTTTACCGTCGTCGGCGCTATCAGGGGAAACAGGCCCGCTCCTTCCGCCTTCATGGAACCGTAGCTCGGCCCCGAGGGCCCAGGATTACCCTCATACCGGTTCTCACGACATGCGTATACTCGGCTCAGCCCCGGCAGCCGCAGCTCCCGCCGGCCCGGCCAGCCGGGTCCGCACCCCTGGCCGGCGCCTGGAGCGTCTGGACTTTGTCGTTTTCTCTCCGAGACTCGTCTCTGCCAACTGCCGTGGACTTCGGCGGGGGCTGCCGCGGGCTGTGCCCGGCCTCTTGGGGGTCCCGCCTGCCCGCGCAGGCAGCTAGGACAGGGTTATCAGCGCTCTCAGGGGGGCCTCCGCAGACCCCCCCACAGGTGGCTCCGTACACCTCTTGAACGTGGCGCCCGGCCGCTCGGAGAGCGGGGTCTTCCCAGGCAAGCCGCCTGTGGGCCCCGCGGCCTGGACAGGCGGAGCGGAGACAAGCCCAGGCTACCGGCAGGATCGACCGGGTAGCCGCCGTGGGGAACACAACTTGGACGTCTCCCGCCGTCGCGGACCACCGTCCTCCGTCTCTCTCTCCCTCTCTCGGAAGGGAGGCCGCCCGAGGCGCACGGGCCTCGAACGGCCAGGGGTGGAAGGGATCCACCCCCCGCGGGAAGGGGACGCGCGGCGGCACCCGGACGCGGGAGCGTTGACCCGGGGGTCTTTACTCCGCCGAGGCGTAGCCCGGAGAAGGAGCGAGACCGGCCGGCGGGGGTGGAACACCCCCTCATGCCTCGCTCCTTCTGGGGATAAAGCGCGTCGTCCGCAGGCCGCCGTCCCCTATCCCCGCCCTGGACCGCCCGCATCGGCCGGAGCCCGAGGGGACAGGCGGGGATCCTTCGCTTTCGGGAAAACCGTCACCAAACGTGGGGCCCGTGCCCCGCTCTCGGCCGCCCTGAGGCGGGAGAGCCCGGATCGTTCTCTCTCTCGGCGTCGGCCCCACCGACGCCGTCGCACGGTGGCCTGGGAAAGGGCTGCACCCCCTGCGCCACGCTTCTCCCCCGGAGTACTCCCCCCGCAGGGGGCTCCGCGGGGTGTCCCGACGCGCAGAGTCGCTCGCCTTCTTCCGCGGGGGACGGGAGGGACGCCCACGCGCGTCCCTTCCCCATCCTCGAGAGCCGTACGCGCCGAGGGTGAACCCGCTCGCCGGGGCGCCGGGGAGCAGGGCCCTTGTGGTCCTTCCCCGGACATGGGCGCGGCGAGGGTCCCCCGGCCGCGACGGCTCTCCCGTTGACCCACTCTCTCGCCTTGGGTGGTGGTGATGGAGGCGGCTGCCTACGCCTCAGCCCGGCATCTCGGAGGGGGGTCGCCCGGGCAGCCAGCCAGCCAGCCTGTTGGCCCCGCGGCCTGCACAGGCGGAGTGGGGACACTTGCGCTCTATGACTCTGCTCCCAGGGAGGTGGCAGAGGGGCGGCCGCGGTGCTTTGACTTTGAGCGGTCCCCACTCCAGCACTCTGAGAAATAGTCACTTTGTCAAAGACCGCACACCGCTCGTTCCCTTATATGCAAAAAAGGTGTTCGTCCTGACGTTTTGCGAGCCCTTATTTTACCGTCGTCGGCGCTATCAGGGGAAACAGGCCCGCTCCTTCCGCCTTCATGGAACCGTAGCTCGGCCCCGAGGGCCCAGGATTACCCTCATACCGGTTCTCACGACATGCGTCGACACTCGGCTCAGCCCCGGCAGCCGCAGCTCCCGCCGGCCCGGCCAGCCGGGTCCGCACCCCTGGCCGGCGCCTGGAGCGTCTGGACTTTGTCGTTTTCTCTCCGAGACTCGTCTCTGCCAACTGCCGTGGACTTCGGCGGGGGCTGCCGCGGGCTGTGCCCGGCCTCTTGGGGGTCCCGCCTGCCCGCGCAGGCAGCTAGGACAGGGTTATCAGCGCTCTCAGGGGGGCCTCCGCAGACCCCCCCACAGGTGGCTCCGTACACCTCTTGAACGTGGCGCCCGGCCGCTCGGAGAGCGGGGTCTTCCCAGGCAAGCCGCCTGTGGGCCCCGCGGCCTGGACAGGCGGAGCGGAGACAAGCCCAGGCTACCGGCAGGATCGACCGGCTGGCAGTCGTGGTGGAACAACGGGGACGCCTCGCGCCGCCGCGGGCCACCGTCCTCCGTCTCTCTCCCACTCTCGGAGGCAGGCCGCCCGAGGCCAACGGGCCTCGGACGGCGTGGGGTGGAAGGGCTCCACCCCAGGGGAAGAAAACACGCCCGCGCGCGTTTGCACAGTCTGCCCTGGCCCGGCATCTCGGAGGGGGGTCGCCCGGGCAGCCAGCCAGCCTGTTGGCCCCGCGGCCTGCACAGGCGGAGTGGGGACCCTCGCGCTCGATGACTCTGCTCCCAGGGAGGTGGCAGAGGGGCGGCCGCGGTGCTTTGACTTTGAGCGGTCCCCACTCCTCAGCACATTGAGAAATTGTCACTTTGTCAAGGACCGCACACCGCTCGTTCCCTTATATGCAAAAAAGGTGTTCGTCCTGACGTTTTGCGAGGCCTTATTTTACCGCCGTCGGCGCTATCAGGGGAAGCGGGCCCGCTCCTTCCGCCTTCCTGGAACCGTGCCTCGGCCCCGAGGGCCCAGGATTACCCTCATACCGGTTCTCACGACATGCATCGACACTCGGCTCAGCCCCGGCAGCCGCAGCTCCCGCCGGCCCGACCAGCCGGGTCCGTCCCCCTGGCCGGCGCCCGGAGCGTTTGGACTTTGTCGTTTTTTCATCCAACACTCTCCTCTGGCAAATGCCATGGACTTCAGCGGGGGCTGCCGCGGGCTGTTCCCCGCCTCCTGGGTGTCCTGCCCTGCAACACCGGAGGCTCAGGCAGGGTCTTGAGCTACTGCTGGTAGGTGCACCTCGGGGGCCCTCCGCAGCCGCCCCGGGCCACCCCTGCAGCCAGCACACCGCTGCCAACAGCCCGCTCCCCATCACCAGCCAGCCCCTCTGCATACATCTGCTGGGGGTGCATTTTTGACTTCCCCCGCTTTGGCCTATGGGGAAAAGCCAGGGGGGAAACCTCCAGAGTCAGGCCGACCTCCTGGAACTCTAGCCCGGCCTGGAGCTACCGGTTTGTCCCCTTCCCGGTTCTCAGGACGTGCATCGCCACTCGGCTCAGCCCCAGCCGCCGCAGCTCCCGCCGGCCCGGCCAGCCGGGTCCGCCCCCTGGCCGGCGCCTGGAGGCGTTTGGACTTTGTCATTTTTTTTCAAAGACTCATCTCTGCCAACTGCCCCGGGCTTCAGCAGTGGCTGCCGCGGGCTGTGCACGGCCTCCTGGTGGGGTCCCGCCTGCCCGCGCAGGCATCTAGGACAGGGTTCTCAGCAAGGGCTTGGAGGCGCTCTCAGGGGGGCCTCCGCAGGCCCCCAAGGTGGCTTCGTACACCTCTCGAACGTGGCGCCCGGCCGCTCGGAGAGCGGGGTCTGCCCGGGCAGCCAGCCAGCCTGTCGGCCCCGCGGCCTGCACAGGCGGAGTGGGGACACTCGCGCTCGATGACTCTGCTCCCAGGGAGGTGGCAGAGGGGCGGCCGCGGTGCTTTGACTTTGAGCGGTCCCCACTCCCTTCTCAGCACTCTGAGAAATAGTCACTTTGTCAAAGACGGCACACCGCTCGTTCCCTTATATGCAAAAAAGGTGTTCGTCCTGACGTTTTGCGAGGCCTTATTTTACCGCCGTCGGCGCCATCAGGGGAAACGGGCCCGCTCCTTCCGCCCTCCTGGAACCGCGCCTCGGCCCGGAGCGACCAGGATCACCCTCATACCGGTTCTCACGACATACATTGACACTCGGCTCAGCCCCGGCAGCCGCAGCTCCCGCCGGCCCAGCCAGCCGGGTCCGCCACCCTGGCCGGCACGCCTGGAGCGTTTGGACTTTGTCATTTTCATGACTTGTCTCCTCAAACTTTGTCCGACTGCAAGGGGGGCTGCCGCAGTCCGTGCCCAGCCTCCAGGGGTTGCCCCCGGCCCCTGGAGCAGCCAGCACCCCCTCGCCGTCAACGCTCTCTCCCCGTTGGGACTTTGAAACTTTTCTGACCGTGCAAGCTTCGTCAAACGGCAAGGGGGCAACCGACGTTCTGTGCCCGGCCTCCTGGGTTCCTGCCCGGGCACATCGGAGGCTCAGGCTGGGTGTTGAGTGACTACTGGTAGGTGCACTCAGGGGGCCCTCCGCAGACGCCCAGGCACACCTCTGCAGCCAGCACACTGCTGCCAACAGCCCGCTCCCCATCACCCCCCAGCCCCTCTGCATACATCTGCTGGGGGTGCTTTTTTGCCTTCCCCCGTTTTGGCCTATGGGGAAAAGCCAGGGGGAGAACCTCCAGAGTCAGGCCGACCTCCTGGAACTCCAACCCGGACTGGAGCCACCGGTCTGTCCCCTTCCCGGTTCTCAGGACATGCATTGACACTCGGCTCAGCCCCGGCAGCCGCAGCTCCCGCCGGCCCGGCCAGCCAGGTCCGCCCCCCTGGCCGGCACGCCTGGAGCGTTTGGACTTTGTCATTTTCATGACTTGTCTCCTCAAACTTTGTTCAACTGCAAGGGGGGCTGCCCCGGCTGTTCCCCGCCTCCTGGGTGTCCTTCCCTGCAACACCGGAGGCTCAGGCAGGGTCTTGACCCACGACTGTTGGGTGCTCATAGGGGGCCCCTCCACACCCCCAGGCCCACCTCCAGGGGCTCCCCCCGGCCCCTGGAGCGGCCAGCGCCCCCTCGCCGTCAACACTCTCTCCCCGTTGGGACTTTGAAACTTTTTCCGACCGTGCAAGCTTCGTCAAACGGCAAAGGGGGCAAGCGGCGGTCTGTGCCCGGCCTCCTGGGGTCCTGCCCGGGCACATCGGAGGCTCAGCCTGGGTCTTGAGCCACCACTGGTAGATGCACTCAGGGGGCCCTCCGCAGCCACCCAGGCCCATCCCTGCAGCCAGCACACTGCTGCCAACAGCCCGCTCCCCATCACCCGCCAGCCCCTCTGCATACATCTGCCGGGGGTGCTTTTTTGACTTCCCCCGTTTTGGCCTATGGGGAAAAGCCAGGGGGAAAACCTCCAGAGTCAGGCCGACCTCCTGGAACTCGAGCTCGGCCTGGAGCCACCGGTTCGTCCCCTTCCCGGTTCTCAGGACATGCATCGACACTCGGCTCAGCCCCGGCAGCCGCAGTCCCCGCCAGGCGGCCAGCCAGGTCCGCCCCCCTGGCCGGCGCCTGGAGCGTTCGGACTTTGTCATTTTCATGACTTGTCTCCTCAAACATTGTCCGACTGCAAGGGGGGCGGCCGCGGTCCATGCCCAGCCTCCAGGGGTTCCCCCCGGCCCCTGGAGCAGCCAGCACCCCCTCGCCGTCAACCCTCTCTCCCCGTTGGGACTTTGAAACTTTTTCCGACCGTGCAAGCTTCGTCAAACGGCAAAGGGGGCAAGCGGCGGTCTGTGCCCGGCCTCCTGGGGTCCTGCCCGGGGACATCGGAGGCTCAGCCAGGGTGTTGAGCCACTACTGGTAGGTGCACTCAGGGGGCCCTCCGCAGCCGCCCCGGGCCACCCCTGCAGCCAGCACACACCGCTGCCAACAGCCCGCTCTCCGTCACCAGCCAGCCCCGTCCGCGCACATCTGCCGGGGGTGCTTTTTTTGAGACACACTGTCACTTTGTCAAAGACCGCACACCGCTCGTTCCCTTATACCCCGACAAGGTGTTCGTGCTGACGTTTTGCGAGGCCTTATTTTACCGCCGTCGGCGCTATCAGGGGAAACAGGCCCGCTCCTTCCGCCTTCGTGGAACCGGGGCTCGGCCCGGAGCGACCAGGATCACCCTCATACCGGTTCTCACGACATGCATTGACACTCGGCTCAGCCCCGGCAGCCGCAGCTCCCGCCGGCCCAGCCAGCCGGGTCCGCCGCCCTGGCCGGCACGCCTGGAGCGTTTGGACTTTGTCGTTTTTTCTCCAAGACTCATCTCTGCCAACGACTATAGCATGGGCTGCCACCTGCTGTTCCCCGCCAATGGGTGTCCTGACCTGCAACACCGGAGGCTCAGGCGGGGTCTTGAGCAACGGCTGATAGGTGCACTCAGGGGGCCCTCTGCAGCCGCCCAGGGCCACCCCTGCAGCCACCACACAGCTGCCAACAGCCCGCTCTCCGTCACCCCCCAGCCCCTCTGCATACATCTGCTGGGGGTGCTTTTTTGACTTCCCCCATTTTGGCCAATGGGAAAATGCCAGGGGGAAAGCCTCCAGAGTCATGCCGACCTCGTGGAACTCCAACCCGGCCTGGAGCTACTGGTTTGTCCCCTTCCCGGTTCTCAGGACCTGCATCGACACTCGGCTCAGCCCCGGCAGCCGCAGCCCCCGCCAGCCAGGCCAGCCGTGTCCGCCCCCCTGGCCGGCGCCTGGAGCGTTTGGACTTTGTCATTTTTTCCCCCAAGACTCGCCTCTGCCAACTGCCAAGGACTTCAGCAGGGGCTGCCACGGCTGTTCCCCGCCTCCTGGGGTTCATGCTCGGGCACACCGGAGGCTCAGGCAGGGTCTTGAGCAACTACTGCTGGGTGCTCTCAGGGGGCCCCTCCACACCCCCAGGCCGACCTCCAGGGGCTGCCCCCGGCCCCTGGAGCAGCCAGCACCCCCTCGCCGTCAACACTCTCTCCCCGTTGGGACTTTGAAACTTTTCTGACCGTGCAAGCTTCATTGGACGGCAAGGGGGTGACCTGCGGGCTCTACCCGGCCTCCTGGGGTCCTGCCCGGGGACATCGGAGGCTCAGCCTGGGTCTTGAGCTACTGCTGGTAGGTGCACTCAGGGGGCCCTCTTCAGCCGCCCAGGGCCACCCCTGCAGCCACCAGACAGCTGCCAACAGCCCGCTCTCTGTCACCCCCCAGCCCCTCTGCATACATCTGCTGGGGGTGCTTTTTTGGCTCCCCCCGTTTTGGCCTATGGGGAAAAGCCAGGGGGAAAACCTCCAGAGTCAGGCCGATCCCCTGGAACTCCAACCCGGCCTGGAGCCACCGGTTTGTCCCCTTCCCGGTTCTCAGGACATGCATTGACACTCGGCTCAGCCCCGGCAGCCGCAGCTCCCGCCGGCCCGGCCAGCCAGGTCCGCCCCCCTGGCCGGCACGCCTGGAGCGTTTGGACTTTGTCATTTTTTCTCCAAGACTCGCCTCTGGCACATGCCGTGGACTTCAGCGGGGGCTGCTCCCCGCCTCCTGGGTGTCCTGCCCGGGGAACTTCGGAGGCTCAGCCTGGGTCTTGGGCCCCTACTTGTAGGTGCACTTTGGGGGCCCTCCGCAGCCGCCCAGGCCCACCCCTGCAGCCGCCACACAGCTGCCAACAGCCCGCTCTCCATCACCCCCCAGCCCATTGCACACATCTGCCGGGGGTGCTTTTTTGACTTCCCCCATTTTGGCCTAAGGGGAAAGGCCGGGGGGAAAACCTCCAGAGTCAGGCCGACCTCCTGGAACTCCAACCCGGCCTGGAGCCACCGGTTTGTCCCCTTCCCGGTTCTCAGGACATGCATTGACACTCGGCTCAACCCCGGCAGCCGCAGCTCCCGCCGGCCCGGCCAGCCGGGTCCGCACCCCTGGCCGGCTCGCCTGGAGCGTTTGGACTTTGTCATTTTCATGACTTGTCTCCTCAAACTTTGTTCAACTGCAAGGGGGGCTGCCACGGCTGTTCCCCGCCCCCTGGGTGTCCTTCCCTGCAACACCGGAGGCTCAGGCAGGGTCTTGAGCAACTTCTGTTGGGTGCTCTCAGGGGGCCCCTCCACACCCCCAGGCCCACCTCCAGGGCCTCCAGCCCGGCCCCAGTGGCAGCCAGCACCCCCTCGCCGTCAACCCTCTCTCCCCGTTGGGACTTTGAAACTTTTTCCGACCGTGCAAGCTTCGTCAAACGGCAAGGGGGCAAGCGGCGGTCTGTGCCCGGCCTCCTGGGCGTCCTGCCCGGGGACATCGGAGGCTCAGGCTGGGTCTTGAGCCACCACTGGTAGGTGCGCTTTGGGGGCCCTCCGCAGCCGCCCCGGGCCACCCCTGCAGCCAGCGCACTGCTGCCAACAGCCCGCTCTCCGTCACCAGCCAGCCCCGTCTGCACGCATCTGCCGGGGGTGCTTTTTTTGGAGAAATACTGTCACTTTGTCAAAGACCGCACACCGCTCGTTCCCTTATACCCCGACAAGGTGTTCGCGCTGACGTTTTGCGAGGCCTTATTTTACCGCCGTCGGCGCTATCAGGGGAAACAGGCCCGCTCCTTCCGCCTTCGTGGAACCGTGGCTCGGCCCGGAGCGACCAGGATTACCCTCATACCGGTTCTCACGACATGCATCGACACTCGGCTCAGCCCCTGCATCCGCAGCTCCCGCCGGCCCGGCCAGCCGGGTCTGCCCCCCCTGGCCGGCGCCTGGAGCGTTTGGACTTTGTCGTTTTTTCTCCAAGACTCGCCTCTGCCAACTGCCAAGGACTTCAGCAGGGGCTGCCACGGCTGTTCCCCGCCTCCTGGGGTTCATGCCCGGGCACATCGGAGGCTCAGGCAGGGTCTTGAGCAACTACTGTTGGGTGCTCTCAGGGGGGCCCCTCCACACCCCCAGGCCGACCTCCAGGGGCTGCCCCCGGACCCTGGAGCAGCCTGCACCCCCCTCGCCGTCAACACTCTCCCCCCGTTGGGACTTTGAAACTTTTTCTGACCGTGCGAGCTTCGTCAAACGGCAAGGGGGCAGGCTGCGGTCTGTGCCCGGCCTCCTGGGGTCCTGCCCGGGGACATCGGAGGCTCAGCCAGGGTTTTGAGCCACCGCTGGCAGGTGCACTCAGGGGGCCCTCCGCAGCCGCCCATGCCCACCCCTGCAGCCAGCACACTGCTGCCAACAGCCCGCTCTCCATCACCCCCCAGCCCCTCTGCATACATCTGCTGGGGGTGCTTTTTTGGCTTCCCCCATTTTGGCCAATGGGAAAATGCCAGGGGGGAAACCTCCAGAGTCAGGCCGACCTCCTGGAACTCCAACCCGGCCTGGAGCCACCGGTTTGTCCCCTTCCCGGTTCTAAGGACCTGCATTGACCATCGGATCTTCCCCGGCAGCCGCAGCTACCGCCGGCCCGGCCAGCCCGGTACGCACCCCTGGCCGGCACGCCTGGAGCGTTTGGACTTTGTCATTTTCCTCACCAACACTCGCCTCTGCCAACTGCCAAGGACTTCAGCAGGGGCTGCCACGGCTGTTCCCCGCCTCCTGGGGTTCATGCCCGGGCACACCGGAGGCTCAGGCGGGGTCTTGAGCAACTACTGCTGGGTGCTCTCAGGGGGCCCCTCCACACCCCCAGGCCGACCTCCAGGGGCTGTCCCCGGCCCCTGGGGCAGCCAGCACCCCCTCGCCGTCAACCCTCTCTCCCCGTTGGGACTTTGAAACTTTTTCTGACCGTGCGAGCTTCATCGGACGGGAAGGGGGCGACCTGCGGGCTCTGCCCGGCCTCCCGGGGTCCCTGCCCGGGCCCCGTGGGAGGTACAGGCAGGGTTTCTCACCGACTACCCGTAGGCACTCTCAGGGGGCCCTCCGCGCCCTCAGGCCGCCCTCCCCGGGCTTCCCCCGGGTCCGCGGAGCAGCCCGCCACCCCTCGCCGCACCGTGTCTCGCCCCCGTTGGGACTTTGAAACTTGGCTCGCCGTGCAAACCTCTCCGGGGGACAGAGGGAGAGACCTGCGGGCCGTGCCCGGCCTCCCGGGACACCCTCCCCGCAGCGCAGGCGGCTCGGACGGGGTTTTCAGCGAGTGCTGGGGGGGGGTGTCTTCGGGGGCCCCCCGCGGGCCCCCCGGGGCACCTGCGCGGGGTGGCCCCTGCTGCCAGGCACCCACTCCCTATCGACCATCCAGCCCCCCTACATACATCTGGCGGGGGTGCTTTTTTGAGTTCCCCCATTTTGGCAACTTGGCACATCCTATGGGGAAACCGGCAAAATCATGCCGACCTCCTGGAACTCCGGCTCGGCCTGGAGCCGCCGGTTTGTCCCCTTCCCGGTTCTCAGGCATTTTCGGACTTTGTCATTTTTTCAGCACTCTGTCAATGCGGCCAGCGGGAGCTGCCGCGGTCTGTGCCCAGGCACCAGGCTCTCCAAACGGACGCCGGCGGAGGGTCAGGGGGTGTCTCGGCCAGATACTGAAAAACACTCAGGGGGTGCCCAGGCACCAGGCGCTCCAAACGGACACAGTCGGAGGGTCAGGGGGTGTCTCGGCCAGATACTGAAAAACACTCAGGGGCGCCCGGAGGCTGCACAGGGCCACCCCAGGCCGCTCCCCCGGGCACCCGGGCGGCCATATTGGCGGCTGAGACCCCCTCTTCAGCGAACGCCAGGGGACGCTCAGGGGCGCACGGGGGCTGCTCCACTCGCCCCAGGGCGGCCCCCGCGGGTACCCGGGCGGCCATATTGGCGGCTGGGACCCCCTCTTGAGCAAACGCCAGGGGGGCACTCAGGGACACACGGGGGCTGCTCCACTCGCCCCAGGCCGGCCTCCCTGGGTACCCGGGCGGGCACATTAGCGGCTGAGACCCCCTCTCCACCAGAGACCGGGGGGCGCTCGGGGACACACGGGGGCTGCTCCACTCGCCCCAGGCCGGACTCCCTGAGGCGGGCACATTAGCGGCTGAGACCCCCTCTCCACCAGAGACCGGGGGGCGCTCGGGGACACACGGGGGCTGCTCCACTCGCCCCAGGCCGGACTCCCTGAGGCGGGCACATTAGCGGCTGAGACCCCCTCTCCACCAGAGACCGGGGGGCGCTCGGGGACACACGGGGGCTGCTCCACTCGCCCCAGGCCGGACTCCCTGAGGCGGGCACATTAGCGGCTGAGACCCCCTCTCCACCAGAGACCGGGGGGCGCTCGGGGACACACGGGGGCTGCTCCACTCGCCCCAGGCCGGACTCCCTGAGGCGGGCACATTAGCGGCTGAGACCCCCTCTCCACCAGAGACCGGGGGGCGCTCGGGGACACACGGGGGCTGCTCCACTCGCCCCAGGCCGGACTCCCTGAGGCGGGCACATTAGCGGCTGAGACCCCCTCTCCACCAGAGACCGGGGGGCGCTCGGGGACACACGGGGGCTGCTCCACTCGCCCCAGGCCGGACTCCCTGAGGCGGGCACATTAGCGGCTGAGACCCCCTCTCCACCAGAGACCGGGGGGCGCTCGGGGACACACGGGGGCTGCTCCACTCGCCCCAGGCCGGACTCCCTGAGGCGGGCACATTAGCGGCTGAGACCCCCTCTCCACCAGAGACCGGGGGGCGCTCGGGGACACACGGGGGCTGCTCCACTCGCCCCAGGCCGGCCTCCCTAGGTACCCGGGCGGGCACATTAGCGGCTGAGACCCCCTCTTCAGCAAACGCCAGGGGACACTCAGGGACACACGGGGGCTGCTCCACTCGCCCCAGGCCGGCCTCCCTAGGTACCCGGGCGGGCACATTAGCGGCTGAGACCCCCTCTTCAGCAAACGCCAGGGGACGCTCAGGGACACACGGGGGCTGCTCCACTCGCCCCAGGCCGGCCTCCCTAGGTACCCGGGCGGGCACATTAGCGGCTGAGACCCCCTCTTCAGCAAACGCCAGGGGACGCTCAGGGACACACGGGGGCTGCTCCACTCGCCCCAGGCCGGCCTCCCTAGGTACCCGGGCGGGCACATTAGCGGCTGAGACCCCCTCTCGACCAAAGACCGGGGGACACTCAGGGACACACGGGGGCCGCTCCACTCACCCCCAGGCCGACCTCCAGGGCCTCCCTCCCGGCCCCTGGAGCAGCCAGCGCCCCCTCGCCGTCAACACTCTCTCCCCCGTTGGGACTTTGAAACTTTTTCTGACCGTGCAAGCTTCATCGGACGGCAAAGGGGGCAAGCTGCGGTCTGTGCCCGGCCTGCTGGGGTCCTGCCCGGGGACATCGGAGGCTCAGCCAGGGTCTTGAGCTACTGCTGGTAGGTGCGCTTTGGGGGCCCTCCGCAGCCGCCCCGGGCCACCCCTGCAGCCAGCACACTGCTGCCAACAGCCCGCCGCTCTCCCACACCAGCCAGCCCCGTCTGCACACATCTGCCGGGGGTGCTTTTTTGAGAAACACTGTCACTTTGTCAAAGACCGCACACCGCTCGTTCCCTTATACCCCGACAAGGTGTTCGTGCTGACGTTTTGCGAGGCCTTATTTTACCGTCGTCGGCGCTATCAGGGGAAACGGGCCCGCTCCTTCCGCCCTCCTGGAACCCTGGCTCGGCCCGGAGCGACCAGGATTACCCTCATACCGGTTCTCACCACCTGCATCGACACGCGGCTCTGCCCCGGCCGCCGCAGCTCTCGCCGGCCCGGCCGGGTCCGCACCCCTGGCCGGCACGCCTGGAGCGTTTGGACTTTGTCGTTTTTTTCTCCAAGAGTCGCCTCTGGCACATGCCATGGACTTCAGCGGGGGCTGCTCCCCGCCCCCTGGGTGTCCTGCCCGTGCACATCGGAGGCTCAGCCTGGGTCTTCAGCCCCTACTGGTAGGTGCGCTTTGGGGGCCCTCCGCAGCCGCCCGGGGCCCACCCCTGCAGCCAGCACACGGCTGCCAGCAGCCACCACACAGCTGCCAAACAGCCCGCTCTCCGTCACCCGCCAGCCCCTCTGCATACATCTGCTGGGGGTGCTTTTTTGACTTCCCCCGTTTTGGCCAATGGGGAAAAGCCAGGGGGAAAACCTCCAAGGTCAGGCCGACCTCCTGGAACTGCCGCCCGGCCTGGAGCCACCGGTTTGTCCCCTTCCCGGTTCTCAGGACCTGCATTGACACTCGGATCTTCCCCGGCAGCCGCAGCCCCCGCCGGCCCGGCCAGCCGGGTCCGCACCCCTGGCCAACGCCTGGAGCGTTTGGACTTTGTCGTTTTTTCTCAAAGACCCATCTCTGCCAACTGCCCTGGGCTTCAGCGGGGGCTGCTCCCCGCCTCCTGGGTGTCCTGCCCGGGCACATCGGAGGGTCAGCCTGGGTCTTGAGCTACTGCTGGTAGGTGCGCTTTGGGGGCCCTCGGCAGCCGCCCAGGCCCACCCCTGCAGCCAGCACACGGCTGCCAGCAGCCACCACACAGCTGCCAACAGCCCGCTCCCCATCACCCCCCAGCCCAACTCTGCATACATCTGCTGGGGGTGCTTTTTTGACTTCCCCCGTTTTGGCCTATGGGGAAATGCCAAGGGGAAAACCTCCAGAGTCAGGCCGACCTCATGGAACTCCAACCCGGCCTGGAGCTACTGGTTTGCCCCCTTCCCGGTTCTCAGGACATGCATCGACACTCGGCTCTTCCCCAGCCGCCGCAGCTCCCGCCGGCCCGGCCAGCCGGGTCCGCACCCCTGACCAGCGCCTGGAGCAGTTTGGACTTTGTCATTTTTTCTCAAAGACCCATCTCTGCCAACTGCCCTGGGCTTCAGCGGGGGCTGCTCCCCGCCTCCTGGGTGTCCTGCCCGGGCACATCGGAGGCTCAGCCTGGGTCTCGAGCCCCCTACTGGTAGGTGCACTACGGGGGCCCTCCGCAGCCGCCCAGGCCCACCCCTGCAGCCAGCACACGGCTGCCAGCAGCCACCACACAGCTGCCAGCAGCCACCACACAGCTGCCAACAGCCCACTATCCATCACCCACCAGCCCCTCTGCATACATCTGCTGGGGGTGCTTTTTTGACTTCCCCCCTTTTGGCCTATGGGGAAAAGCCAGGGGGGGAACCTCCAGAGTCAGGCCGACCTCATGGAACTCCAACCCGGCCTGGAGCCACCGGTTTGTCCCCTTCCCGGTTCTCAGGACATGCATCGACACTCGGCTCAGCCCCGGCCGCCGCAGCCCCCGCCAGCCCGGCCAGCCGGGTCCGCCACCCTGCCCGGCGCCTGGAGCGTTTGGACTTTGTCGTTTTTTCTCAAAGACCCATCTCTGCCAACTGCCGTGGGCTTCAGCGGGGGCTGCTCCCCGCCTCCTGGGTGTCCTGCCCGGGCACATCGGAGGCTCAGGCAATGTCTTGAGCCACCGCTGGTAGCTGCACTCAGGGGGCCCTCAGCAGCCGCCCAATCCCACCCCTGCAGCCAGCACACGGCTGCCAGCAGCCCGCACACTGCTGCCAACTGCCCGCTCTCCATCACCCCCCAGCCCCTCCTGCATACATCTGCCGGGGGTGCTTTTTTGACTTCCCCCCTTTTGGCCTATGGGGAAATGCCAAGGTGAAAACCTCCAGAGTCAGGCCGACCTCCTGGAACTCCAACCCGGCCTGGAGCCACCAGTTTGCCCCCTTCCCGCTTCTCAGGACATGCATTGACACCCAGACCTTCCCCGGCAGCCGCAGCTCCCGCCGGCCCGGCCAGCCGGGTCCGCCCCCCTGGCCAGCGCCTGGAGCGTTTGGACTTTGTCGTTTTTTTTCTCCAAGACTCGCCTCTGGCACATGCCATGGACCTCAGCGGGGGCAGCTCCCCGCCTCCTGGGTGTCCTGCCCGGGCACATCGGAGCCTCAGGCAATGTCTTGAGCCGCCGCTGGCAGGTGCACTCAGGGGGCCCTCCGCAGCCGCCCAGGCCCACCCCTGCAGCCAGCACACGGCTGCCAGCAGCCACCACACAGCTGCCAAACAGCCCGCTCTCCGTCACCCCCCAGCCCCTTCTGCATACATCTGCCGGGGGTGCTTTTTTGACTTCCCCCCTTTTGGCCTATGGGGAAAAGCTAAGGGGAAAACCTCCAGAGTCAGGCCGACCTCCTGGAACTCCCACCCGGCCTGGAGCCACAGGTTTGTCCCCTTCCCGGTTCTCACGACATGCATCGACACTCGGCTCAGCCCCGGCAGCCGCAGCTCCCGCCGGCCCGGCCAGCCCGGTCCGCACCCCTGGCCAGCGCCTGGAGCGTTTGGACTTTGTCGTTTTTTCTCAAAGACCCATCTCTGCCAACTGCCGTGGGCTTCAGCGGGGGCTGCTCCCCGCCTCCTGGGTGTCCTGCCCGGGCACATCGGAGGCTCAGCCTGGGTCTTGAGCCCCTACTGGTAGGTGCACTCTGAAGGCGCCCTCCGCAGCCGCCCAGGCCCACCCCTGCAGCCACCACACAGCTGCCAACAGCCCGCTCCCCGTCAACCCCCAGCCCCTCCGCATACATCTGCTGGGGGTGCTTTTTTGACTTCCCCCGTTTTGGCCTATGGGGAAATGCCAAGGGGAAAACCTCCAGAGTCAGGCCGACCTCCTGGAACTCCAACCCGGCCTGGAGCCACCGGTTTGTCCCCTTCCCGGTTCTCAGGACATGCACTAATACTCGGCTCAGCCCCAGCAGCCGCAGCTCCCGCCGGCACGGCCAGCCCGGTCCGCCACCCTGCCCGGCGCCTGGAGCGTTTGGACTTTGTCGTTTTTTCTCCAAGGCTCGCCTCTGCCAACTGCCCTGGGCTTCAGCGGGGGCTGCTCCCCGCCTCCTGGGTGTCCTGCCCGGGCACATCGGAGGCTCAGGCAATGTCTTGAGCCACCGCTGGTAGGTGCGCTTTGGGGGCCCTCGGCAGCCGCCCAGGCCCACCCCTGCAGCCAGCACACGGCTGCCAGCAGCCACCACACAGCTGCCAACAGCCCGCTCTCCGTCACCCCCCAGCCCATCTGCATACATCTGGCGGGGGTGCTTTTTTGACTTCCCCCCTTTTGGCCAATGGGAAAATGCCAAGGGGAAAACCTCCAGAGTCAGGCCGACCTCATGGAACTCCAACCCGGGCTGGAGCCACCGGTTTGTCCCCTTCCCGGTTCTCAGGACATGCACTGACACTCGGCTAAGCCCCGGCCGCCGCAGCCCCCGCCGGCCCGGCCAGCCCGGTCCGCGCCCCTGGCCAGCGCCTGGAGCGTTTGGACTTTGTCATTTTTTCTCAAAGACCCATCTCTGCCAACTGCCATGGACCTCAGCGGGGGCAGCTCCCCGCCTCCTGGGTGTCCTGCCCGGGCACATCGGAGGGTCAGCCTAGGTCTTGAGCTACTGCTGGTAGGTGCGCTTTGGGGGCCCTCGGCAGCCGCCCAGGCCCACCCCTGCAGCCAGCACACGGCTGCCAGCAGCCACCACACAGCTGCCAACAGCCCGCTCTCCGTCACCCGCCAGCCCCTCTGCATACATCTGCTGGGGGTGCTTTTTTGACTTCCCCCCTTTTGGCCTATGGGGAAAAGCTAAGGGGAAAACCTCCAGAGTCAGGCCGACCTCCTGGAACTCCAACCCGGCCTGGAGCCACCGGTTTGTCCCCTTCCCGGTTCTCAGGACATGCGTCGACGCTCGGCTCAGCCCCGGCAGCCGCAGCTCCCGCCGGCCCGGCCAGCCCGGTCCGCACCCCTGGCCAGCGCCTGGAGCGTTTGGACTTTGTCGTTTTTTCTCAAAGACCCATCTCTGCCAACTGCCGTGGGCTTCAGCGGGGGCTGCTCCCCGCCTCCTGGGTGTCCTGCCCGGGCACATCGGAGGCTCAGGCAATGTCTTGAGCCACCGCTGGCAGGTGCACTCAGGGGGCCCTCCGCAGCCTCCCAGGCCCACCCCCGCAGCCAGCACATGGCTGCCAGCAGCCACCACACAGCTGCCAACAGCCCGCTCTCCGTCACCCCCCAGCCCCTTATGCATACATCTGCTGGGGGTGCTTTTTTGACTTCCCCCCTTTTGGCCTATGGGGAAATGCTAAGGGGAAAACCTCCAGAGTCAGGCCGACCTCCTGGAACTCCAACCCGGCCTGGAGCCACAGGTTTGTCCCCTTCCCGGTTCTCACGACATGCATCGACACTCGGCTCAGCCCCGGCAGCCGCAGCTCCCGCCGGCCCGGCCAGCCCGGTCCGCACCCCTGGCCAGCGCCTGGAGCGTTTGGACTTTGTCATTTTTTTCTCAAAGACCCATCTCTGCCAACTGCCGTGGGCTTCAGCGGGGGCTGCTCCCCGCCTCCTGGGTGTCCTGCCCGGGCACATCGGAGGCTCAGGCAATGTCTTGAGCCACCGCTGGTAGCTGCACTCAGGGGGCCCTCAGCAGCCGCCCAGGCCCACCCCTGCAGCCAGCACACGGCTGCCAGCAGCCACCACACAGCTGCCAACAGCCCACTATCCGTCACCCACCAGCCCCTCTGCATACATCTGCTGGGGGTGCTTTTTTGACTTCCCCCGTTTTGGCCTATAGGGAAAAGCCAGGGGGGAAACCTCCAGAGTCAGGCCGACCTCCTGGAACTCCAACCCGGCCTGGAGCCCCCGGTTTGTCCCCTTCCCGGTTCTCAGGACATGCACTGACACTCGGCTCAGCCCCGGCAGCCGCAGCTCCCGCCGGCCCTGCCAGCCGGGTCCGCCCCCCTGGCCGGCACGCCTGGAGCGTTTGGACTTTGTCATTTTTTCTCAAAGACCCATCTCTGCCAACTGCCGTGGGCTTCAGCGGGGGCTGCTGCCCGCCTCCTGGGTGTCCTGCCCGGGCACATCGGAGGCTCAGGCAATGTCTTGAGCCACCGCTGGTAGCTGCACTCAGGGGGCCCTCCGCAGCCGCCCAGGCCCACCCCCGCAGCCAGCACACGGCTGCCAGCAGCCACCACACAGCTGCCAACAGCCCGCTCTCCGTCACCCCCCAGCCCCTCCTGCATACATCTGCTGGGGGTGCTTTTTTGACTTCCCCCCTTTTGGCCTATGGGGAAATGCTAAGGGGAAAACCTCCAGAGTCAGGCCGACCTCCTGGAACTCCAACCCGGCCTGGAGCCACAGGTCTGTCCCCATCCCGGTTCTCAGGACATGCATAGACAGTCGGCTCAGCCCCAGCAGCCGCAGCCCCCTCCGGCCCGGCCAGCCCGGTCCGCACCCCTGGCCAGCGCCTGGAGCGTTTGGACTTTGTCATTTTTTTCAAAGACTCATCTCTGCCAACTGCCGTGGGCTTCAGCGGGGGTGTCTGCTCCCCGCCTCCTGGGTGTCCTGCCCGGGCACATCGGAGGGTCAGCCTGGGTCTTGAGCCCCTACTGGTAGGTGCACTCTGAAGGCGCCCTCCGCAGCCGCCCAGGCCCACCCCTGCAGCCACCACACAGCTGCCAACAGCCCGCTCCCCGTCAACCCCCAGCCCCTCCGCATACATCTGCTGGGGGTGCTTTTTTGACTTCCCCCCTTTTGGCCTATGGGGAAATGCTAAGGGGAAAACCTCCAGAGTCAGGCCGACCTCCTGGAACTCCAACCC
>NC_089844.1:37114408-37134408 GCF_035609145.1 Eleutherodactylus coqui
TGGACTTCAGCGGTGGCTGCCGCGGGCTATGCGCGGCCTCCTGGGGGTCCCGCCTGCCCGCGCAGGCAGCTAGGACGGGGTTATCAGCAAAGCCTGTGAGGCGCTCTCATGGGGAGGGGGGGCTCCGCAGCCCCCCCAAGGTGGCTTCGTACACCTCTTGAACGTTGCGGCCCGGCCGCTCGGAGAGCGGTGTCTACCCGGGCAGACAGCCTGTCGGCCCCGCGGCCTGGGCAGGCGGAGCAGGTACTCTTGCGCTCGGGGGCTCTGCTCGGCCCGGAGAGTTGTGTGCGGGGCGCCGTCGCCTCGCTGGAACCAGGGGCGTCGTGACGTTCGCGCGCGCCTAGCCGCCGCCAGAACAGGCCAGAAAGGTTGAGCTGCATACGGATCTAAGCCGTTGCCCAAACTAACTCTGGCCCGTGTGACACAGCCGCGCGCGCGCTTTCCTACGACACTCGACCGCCGGGCTCCCTCGGCCTGGGAGGCACTCTCAGGGCGGGGGGCACCGCAGCCCCCCAAGGTGGCTTCGTACACCTCTTGAACGTGGCGCCCGGCCGCTCGGAGAGCGGGGTCTACCCGGGCAGACAGCCTGTTGGCCCCGCGGCCTGGACAGGCGGAGCGGGGACACTTGCGCTCGGGGGCTCTGCTCCAAGGAGCGAGAGCGGCCACTCTGCTCGGCCCGGAGAGTGGGGTGCGGGGCGCCGTCGCATCGCTGGAGCCAGGGGCGTCGTGCCGTGCGCGCACGCCTAGCCGCCGCCAGAACAGGCCGGAAAGGTTGAGCTGCATACGGATCTAAGCCGTTGCCCAAACTAACTCTGGCCCGTGTGACCGACACAGCCGCGCACGCGCTTTCCTACGACACTCGACCGCCGGGCTCCCTCGGCCTGGGAGGCACTCTCGGGGCGGGGGGCACCGCAGCCCCCCAAGGTGGCTTCCGTACACCTCTTGAACGTTGGGGCCCGGCCGCTCGGAGAGCGGGGTCTACCCGGGCAGACAGCCTGTCGGCCCCGCGGCCTGGACAGGCGGAGCGGGGACTCTTGCGCTCGGGGGCTCTGCTCCAAGGAGCGAGAGCGGCCGCTCTGCACGGCCCGGAGAGCGGGGTGCGGGGCGCCGTCGCCTCGCTGGAACCAGGGGCGTCGTGACGTTCGCGCGCGCCTAGCCGCCGCCAGAACAGGCCGGAAAGGTTGAGCTGCATACGGATCTAAGCCGTTGCCCAAACTAACTCTGGCCCGTGTGACCGACACAGCCGCGCACGCGCTTTCCTACGACACTCGACCGCCAGGCTCCCCTCGGCCTGGGAGGCACTCTCGGGGCGGGGGGCACCGCAGCCCCCCAAGGTGGCTTCGTACACCTCTTGAACGTGGCGCCCGGCCGCTCGGAGAGCGGGGTCTACCCGGGCAGACAGCCTGTCGGCCCCGCGGCCTGGACAGGCGGAGCGGGGACACTTGCACTCGGGGGCTCTGCTCCAAGGAGCGAGAGCGGCCACTCTGCTCGGCCCGGAGAGTGGGGTGCGGGGCGCCGTCGCCTCGCTGGAACCAGGGGCGTCGTGACGTTCGCGCGCGCCTAGCCGCCGCCAGAACAGGCCGGAAAGGTTGAGCTGCATACGGATCTAAGCCGTTGCCCAAACTAACTCTGGCCCGTGTGACCGACACAGCCGCGCACGCGCTTTCCTACGACACTCGACCGCCAGGCTCCCCTCGGCCTGGGAGGCACTCTCGGGGCGGGGGGCACCGCAGCCCCCCGAGGTGGCTTCGTACACCTCTTGAACGTTGGGGCCCGGCCGCTCGGAGAGCGGGGTCTACCCGGGCAGACAGCCCGTCGGCCCCGCGGCCTGGACAGGCGGAGCGGGGACAAGCCAAGGCTACCGGCGGGCGGGATCGACCGGGTAGCCGCCGTGGGGAACACAACTTGGACGTCTCGCGCCGTCGCGGACCACCGTCCTCCGTCTCTCTCTCCCTCTCTCGGAAGGGAGGCCGCCCGAGGCGCACGGGCCTCGGACGGCCAGGGGTGGAAGGGCTCCACCCCAAGGTGGCTTCCGTACACCTCTTGAACGTTGGGGCCCGGCCGCTCGGTGAGAGCAGGGTCTACCCGGGCAAACAGCCTGTCGGCCACGCGGCCTGGACAGGCGGAGTGGGGGCAAGCCAAGGCTACCGGCGGGCGGGATCGACCGGGTAGCCGCCGTGGGGAACACAACTTGGACGTCTCGCGCCGTCGCGGACCACCGTCCTCCGTCTCTCTCTCCCTCTCTCGGAAGGGAGGCCGCCCGAGGCGCACGGGCCTCGGACGGCCAGGGGTGGAAGGGCTCCACCCCAAGGTGGCTTCGTACACCTCTTGAACGTGGCCGCCCGGCCGCTCGGTGAGAGCGGGTGCTACCCGGGCAGACAGCCTGTCGGCCCCGCGGCCTGGACAGGCGGAGTGGGGACAAGCCAAGGCTACCGGGCGGGATCGACCGGGTAGCCGCCGTGGGGGAACACAACTTGGACGTCTCGCGCCGTCGCGGACCACCGTCCTCCGTCTCTCTCCCTCTCTCGGGAAGGGGGGCCGCCCGAGGCGCACGGGCCTCGGACGGCCAGGGGTGGAAGGGCTCCACCCCAAGGCGGCTTCGTACACCTCTTGAACGTTGGGGCCCGGCCACTCGCTGAGAGCGGGGTCTACCCGGGCAGACAGCCCGTCCGCCCCGCGGCCTGGACAGGCGGAGTGGGGACAAGCCAAGGCTACCGGGCGGGATCGACCGGGTAGCCGCCGTGGGGGAACGCAACTTGGACGTCTCGCGCCGTCGCGGACCACCGTCCTCCGTCTCTCTCTCCCTCTCTCGGAAGGGAGGCCGCCCGAGGCGCACGGGCCTCGGACGGCCAGGGGTGGAAGGGCTCCACCCCAAGGTGGCTTCGTACACCTCTTGAACGTGGCCGCCCGGCCGCTCGGTGAGAGCGGGGTCTACCCGGGCAGACAGCCTGCTGGCCCCGCGGCCTGGACAGGCGGAGCGGGGACTCTTGCGCTCGGGGGCTCTGCTCGGCCCGGAGAGTGGGGTGCGGGGCGCCGTCGCCTCGCTGGAACCGGGGGTGTCGTGCCATTCGCGCGCTGCGCGCGCCTAGCCGCCGCCAGAACAGGCCGTAAAGGATGAGCTTCATACGGATCTAAGCCGTTGCCCAAACTACCTCTGGCCCCTGTGACCGACACAGCCGTGGCACGCGCTTTCCTACGACACTCGACCGCCGGGCTCCCTCGGCCTGGGAGGCACTCTCAGGGGCGGGGGGCACCGCAGCCCCCCCAAGGTGGCTTCGTACACCTCTTGAACGTGGCGCCCGGCCGCTCGGAGAGCGGGGTCTACCCGGGCGGACAGCCTGTTGGCCCCGCGGCCTGGACAGGCGGAGTGGGGACAAGCCAAGGCTACCGGCGGGCGGGATCGACCGGGTAGCCGCCGTGGGGAACACAAGTTGGACGCCTCGCGCCGTCGCGGACCACCGTCCTCCGTCTCTCTCTCCCTCTCTCGGAAGGGAGGCCGCCCGAGGCGCACGGACCTCGGACGGCCGGGGGTGGAAGGGCTCCACCCCGAGGTGGCTTCGTACACCTCTTGAACGTGGCCGCCCGGCCGCTCGCTGAGAGCGGGGTCTACCCGGGCAGACAGCCCGTCGGCCCCGCGGCCTGGACAGGCGGAGCGGGGGCAAGCCAAGGCTACCGGCGGGCGGGATCGACCGGGTAGCCGCCGTGGGGAACACAACTCGGACGCCTCGCGCCGTCGCGGACCACCGTCCTCCGTCTCTCTCTCCCTCTCTCGGAAGGGAGGCCGCCCGAGGCGCACGGGCCTCGGACGGCCGGGGGTGGAAGGGATCCACCCCCCGCGGGAAGGGGACGCGCGCCGGCGCCCGGACACGGGAGCGTTGACCCGGGGGTCTTTACTCCGCCGAGGGGTAGCCCGGAGAAGGAGCGAGACCGGCCGGCGGGGGTGGAACACCCCCTCATGCCTCGCTCCTTCTGGGGATAAAGCGCGTCGTCCGCGGGCCCGCCGTCCCCTATCCCTTCGCTTTCGGGAAAACCGTCACCAAACGTGGGGCCCGTGCCCCGCTCTCGGCCGCCCTGAGGCGGGAGAGCTCGGATCGCTCTCTCTCGGCGTCGGCCCCACCGACGACGCCGCACGACGCCTGGGAAAGGGATGCACCCCCTGCGCCACGCTTCTCCCCCGGAGTACTCCCCCCCGCAGGGGGCTCCGCGGGGTGTCCCGACACGCAGAGTCGCTCGCCTTCTTCCGCTGGGGACGGAAGGGACGCCCCCGCGCGTCCCTTCCCCGTCCTCGAGAGCCGTACGCGCCGAGGGTGAACCCGCTCGCCGGGGCGCCGGGGAGCAGGGCCCTTGTGGTCCTTCCCCGGACATGGGCGCGGCGAGGGTCCCTCGGCCGCGCCGGCTCTCCCGTTGACCCACTCTCTCGCCTTGGGTGGTGTGATGGAGGCGGCTGCCTACGCCTCGGCCCGGCATCTCGGAGGGGGGTCGCCAGGGCAGCCAGCCAGCCAGCCAGCCAGCCAGCCAGCCTGTTGGCCCCGCGGCCTGCACAGGCGGAGTGGGGACACTTGCGCTCTATGACTCTGCTCCCAGGGAGGTGGCAGAGGGGCGGCCGCGGTGCTTTGACTTTGAGCGGTCCCCACTCCAGCACTCTGAGAAATAGTCACTTTGTCAAAGACCGCACACCGCTCGTTCCCTTATATGCAAAAAAGGTGTTCGTCCTGACGTTTTGCGAGCCCTTATTTTACCGTCGTCGGCGCTATCAGGGGAAACAGGCCCGCTCCTTCCGCCTTCATGGAACCGTAGCTCGGCCCCGAGGGCCCAGGATTACCCTCATACCGGTTCTCACGACATGCGTCGACACTCGGCTCAGCCCCGGCAGCCGCAGCTCCCGCCGGCCCGGCCAGCCGGGTCCGCACCCCTGGCCGGCGCCTGGAGCGTCTGGACTTTGTCGTTTTCTCTCCGAGACTCGTCTCTGCCAACTGCCGTGGACTTCGGCGGGGGCTGCCGCGGGCTGTGCCCGGCCTCTTGGGGGTCCCGCCTGCCCGCGCAGGCAGCTAGGACAGGGTTATCAGCGCTCTCAGGGGGGCCTCCGCAGACCCCCCCACAGGTGGCTCCGTACACCTCTTGAACGTGGCGCCCGGCCGCTCGGAGAGCGGGGTCTTCCCAGGCAAGCCGCCTGTGGGCCCCGCGGCCTGGACAGGCAGAGTGGGGAAAAGCCTAGGCCACCGGGCGGGATCGACCGGGTAGCCGCCGTGGGGAACACAACTTGGACGTCTCCCGCCGTCGCGGACCACCGTCCTCCGTCTCTCTCTCCCTCTCTCGGAAGGGAGGCCGCCCGAGGCGCACGGGCCTCGAACGGCCAGGGGTGGAAGGGATCCACCCCCCGCGGGAAGGGGACGCGCGGCGGCACCCGGACGCGGGAGCGTTGACCCGGGGGTCTTTACTCCGCCGAGGCGTAGCCCGGAGAAGGAGCGAGACCGGCCGGCGGGGGTGGAACACCCCCTCATGCCTCGCTCCTTCTGGGGATAAAGCGCGTCGTCCGCAGGCCGCCGTCCCCTATCCCCGCCCTGGACCGCCCGCATCGGCCGGAGCCCGAGGGGACAGGCGGGGGTCCTTCGCTTTCGGGAAAACCGTCACCAAACGTGGGGCCCGTGCCCCGCTCTCGGCCGCCCTGAGGCGGGAGAGCCCGGATCGTTCTCTCTCTCGGCGTCGGCCCCACCGACGCCGTCGCACGGTGGCCTGGGAAAGGGCTGCACCCCCTGCGCCACGCTTCTCCCCCGGAGTACTCCCCCCGCAGGGGGCTCCGCGGGGTGTCCCGACGCGCAGAGTCGCTCGCCTTCTTCCGCGGGGGACGGGAGGGACGCCCACGCGCGTCCCTTCCCCATCCTCGAGAGCCGTACGCGCCGAGGGTGAACCCGCTCGCCGGGGCGCCGGGGAGCAGGGCCCTTGTGGTCCTTCCCCGGACATGGGCGCGGCGAGGGTCCCCCGGCCGCGACGGCTCTCCCGTTGACCCACTCTCTCGCCTTGGGTGGTGGTGATGGAGGCGGCTGCCTACGCCTCAGCCCGGCATCTCGGAGGGGGGTCGCCCGGGCAGCCAGCCAGCCAGCCTGTTGGCCCCGCGGCCTGCACAGGCGGAGTGGGGACACTTGCGCTCTATGACTCTGCTCCCAGGGAGGTGGCAGAGGGGCGGCCGCGGTGCTTTGACTTTGAGCGGTCCCCACTCCAGCACTCTGAGAAATAGTCACTTTGTCAAAGACCGCACACCGCTCGTTCCCTTATATGCAAAAAAGGTGTTCGTCCTGACGTTTTGCGAGCCCTTATTTTACCGTCGTCGGCGCTATCAGGGGAAACAGGCCCGCTCCTTCCGCCTTCATGGAACCGTAGCTCGGCCCCGAGGGCCCAGGATTACCCTCATACCGGTTCTCACGACATGCGTCGACACTCGGCTCAGCCCCGGCAGCCGCAGCTCCCGCCGGCCCGGCCAGCCGGGTCCGCACCCCTGGCCGGCGCCTGGAGCGTCTGGACTTTGTCGTTTTCTCTCCGAGACTCGTCTCTGCCAACTGCCGTGGACTTCGGCGGGGGCTGCCGCGGGCTGTGCCCGGCCTCTTGGGGGTCCCGCCTGCCCGCGCAGGCAGCTAGGACAGGGTTATCAGCGCTCTCAGGGGGGCCTCCGCAGACCCCCCCACAGGTGGCTCCGTACACCTCTTGAACGTGGCGCCCGGCCGCTCGGAGAGCGGGGTCTTCCCAGGCAAGCCGCCTGTGGGCCCCGCGGCCTGGACAGGCGGAGCGGAGACAAGCCCAGGCTACCGGCAGGATCGACCGGCTGGCAGTCGTGGTGGAACAACGGGGACGCCTCGCGCCGCCGCGGGCCACCGTCCTCCGTCTCTCTCCCACTCTCGGAGGCAGGCCGCCCGAGGCCAACGGGCCTCGGACGGCGTGGGGTGGAAGGGCTCCACCCCAGGGGAAGAAAACACGCCCGCGCGCGTTTGCACAGTCTGCCCCGGCCCGGCATCTCGGAGGGGGGTCGCCCGGGCAGCCAGCCAGCCTGTTGGCCCCGCGGCCTGCACAGGCGGAGTGGGGACCCTCGCGCTCGATGACTCTGCTCCCAGGGAGGTGGCAGAGGGGCGGCCGCGGTGCTTTGACTTTGAGCGGTCCCCACTCCTCAGCACATTGAGAAATTGTCACTTTGTCAAGGACCGCACACCGCTCGTTCCCTTATATGCAAAAAAGGTGTTCGTCCTGACGTTTTGCGAGGCCTTATTTTACCGCCGTCGGCGCTATCAGGGGAAGCGGGCCCGCTCCTTCCGCCTTCCTGGAACCGTGCCTCGGCCCCGAGGGCCCAGGATTACCCTCATACCGGTTCTCACGACATGCATCGACACTCGGCTCAGCCCCGGCAGCCGCAGCTCCCGCCGGCCCGACCAGCCGGGTCCGTCCCCCTGGCCGGCGCCCGGAGCGTTTGGACTTTGTCGTTTTTTCATCCAACACTCTCCTCTGGCAAATGCCATGGACTTCAGCGGGGGCTGCCGCGGGCTGTTCCCCGCCTCCTGGGTGTCCTGCCCTGCAACACCGGAGGCTCAGGCAGGGTCTTGAGCTACTGCTGGTAGGTGCACCTCGGGGGCCCTCCGCAGCCGCCCCGGGCCACCCCTGCAGCCAGCACACCGCTGCCAACAGCCCGCTCCCCATCACCAGCCAGCCCCTCTGCATACATCTGCTGGGGGTGCATTTTTGACTTCCCCCGCTTTGGCCTATGGGGAAAAGCCAGGGGGGAAACCTCCAGAGTCAGGCCGACCTCCTGGAACTCTAGCCCGGCCTGGAGCTACCGGTTTGTCCCCTTCCCGGTTCTCAGGACGTGCATCGCCACTCGGCTCAGCCCCAGCCGCCGCAGCTCCCGCCGGCCCGGCCAGCCGGGTCCGCCCCCTGGCCGGCGCCTGGAGGCGTTTGGACTTTGTCATTTTTTTTCAAAGACTCATCTCTGCCAACTGCCCCGGGCTTCAGCAGTGGCTGCCGCGGGCTGTGCACGGCCTCCTGGTGGGGTCCCGCCTGCCCGCGCAGGCATCTAGGACAGGGTTCTCAGCAAGGGCTTGGAGGCGCTCTCAGGGGGGCCTCCGCAGGCCCCCAAGGTGGCTTCGTACACCTCTCGAACGTGGCGCCCGGCCGCTCGGAGAGCGGGGTCTGCCCGGGCAGCCAGCCAGCCTGTCGGCCCCGCGGCCTGCACAGGCGGAGTGGGGACACTCGCGCTCGATGACTCTGCTCCCAGGGAGGTGGCAGAGGGGCGGCCGCGGTGCTTTGACTTTGAGCGGTCCCCACTCCCTTCTCAGCACTCTGAGAAATAGTCACTTTGTCAAAGACGGCACACCGCTCGTTCCCTTATATGCAAAAAAGGTGTTCGTCCTGACGTTTTGCGAGGCCTTATTTTACCGCCGTCGGCGCCATCAGGGGAAACGGGCCCGCTCCTTCCGCCCTCCTGGAACCGCGCCTCGGCCCGGAGCGACCAGGATCACCCTCATACCGGTTCTCACGACATACATTGACACTCGGCTCAGCCCCGGCAGCCGCAGCTCCCGCCGGCCCAGCCAGCCGGGTCCGCCACCCTGGCCGGCACGCCTGGAGCGTTTGGACTTTGTCATTTTCATGACTTGTCTCCTCAAACTTTGTCCGACTGCAAGGGGGGCTGCCGCAGTCCGTGCCCAGCCTCCAGGGGTTGCCCCCGGCCCCTGGAGCAGCCAGCACCCCCTCGCCGTCAACGCTCTCTCCCCGTTGGGACTTTGAAACTTTTCTGACCGTGCAAGCTTCGTCAAACGGCAAGGGGGCAACCGACGTTCTGTGCCCGGCCTCCTGGGTTCCTGCCCGGGCACATCGGAGGCTCAGGCTGGGTGTTGAGTGACTACTGGTAGGTGCACTCAGGGGGCCCTCCGCAGACGCCCAGGCACACCTCTGCAGCCAGCACACTGCTGCCAACAGCCCGCTCCCCATCACCCCCCAGCCCCTCTGCATACATCTGCTGGGGGTGCTTTTTTGCCTTCCCCCGTTTTGGCCTATGGGGAAAAGCCAGGGGGAGAACCTCCAGAGTCAGGCCGACCTCCTGGAACTCCAACCCGGACTGGAGCCACCGGTCTGTCCCCTTCCCGGTTCTCAGGACATGCATTGACACTCGGCTCAGCCCCGGCAGCCGCAGCTCCCGCCGGCCCGGCCAGCCAGGTCCGCCCCCCTGGCCGGCACGCCTGGAGCGTTTGGACTTTGTCATTTTCATGACTTGTCTCCTCAAACTTTGTTCAACTGCAAGGGGGGCTGCCCCGGCTGTTCCCCGCCTCCTGGGTGTCCTTCCCTGCAACACCGGAGGCTCAGGCAGGGTCTTGACCCACGACTGTTGGGTGCTCATAGGGGGCCCCTCCACACCCCCAGGCCCACCTCCAGGGGCTCCCCCCGGCCCCTGGAGCGGCCAGCGCCCCCTCGCCGTCAACACTCTCTCCCCGTTGGGACTTTGAAACTTTTTCCGACCGTGCAAGCTTCGTCAAACGGCAAAGGGGGCAAGCGGCGGTCTGTGCCCGGCCTCCTGGGGTCCTGCCCGGGCACATCGGAGGCTCAGCCTGGGTCTTGAGCCACCACTGGTAGGTGCACTCAGGGGGCCCTCCGCAGCCACCCAGGCCCATCCCTGCAGCCAGCACACTGCTGCCAACAGCCCGCTCCCCATCACCCGCCAGCCCCTCTGCATACATCTGCCGGGGGTGCTTTTTTGACTTCCCCCGTTTTGGCCTATGGGGAAAAGCCAGGGGGAAAACCTCCAGAGTCAGGCCGACCTCCTGGAACTCGAGCTCGGCCTGGAGCCACCGGTTCGTCCCCTTCCCGGTTCTCAGGACATGCATCGACACTCGGCTCAGCCCCGGCAGCCGCAGTCCCCGCCAGGCGGCCAGCCAGGTCCGCCCCCCTGGCCGGCGCCTGGAGCGTTCGGACTTTGTCATTTTCATGACTTGTCTCCTCAAACATTGTCCGACTGCAAGGGGGGCGGCCGCGGTCCATGCCCAGCCTCCAGGGGTTCCCCCCGGCCCCTGGAGCAGCCAGCACCCCCTCGCCGTCAACCCTCTCTCCCCGTTGGGACTTTGAAACTTTTTCCGACCGTGCAAGCTTCGTCAAACGGCAAAGGGGGCAAGCGGCGGTCTGTGCCCGGCCTCCTGGGGTCCTGCCCGGGGACATCGGAGGCTCAGCCAGGGTGTTGAGCCACTACTGGTAGGTGCACTCAGGGGGCCCTCCGCAGCCGCCCCGGGCCACCCCTGCAGCCAGCACACACCGCTGCCAACAGCCCGCTCTCCGTCACCAGCCAGCCCCGTCCGCGCACATCTGCCGGGGGTGCTTTTTTTGAGACACACTGTCACTTTGTCAAAGACCGCACACCGCTCGTTCCCTTATACCCCGACAAGGTGTTCGTGCTGACGTTTTGCGAGGCCTTATTTTACCGCCGTCGGCGCTATCAGGGGAAACAGGCCCGCTCCTTCCGCCTTCGTGGAACCGGGGCTCGGCCCGGAGCGACCAGGATTACCCTCATACCGGTTCTCACGACATGCATCGACACTCGGCTCAGCCCCTGCATCCGCAGCTCCCGCCGGCCCGGCCAGCCGGGTCTGCCCCCCCTGGCCGGCGCCTGGAGCGTTTGGACTTTGTCGTTTTTTCTCCAAGACTCGCCTCTGCCAACTGCCAAGGACTTCAGCAGGGGCTGCCACGGCTGTTCCCCGCCTCCTGGGGTTCATGCCCGGGCACATCGGAGGCTCAGGCAGGGTCTTGAGCAACTACTGTTGGGTGCTCTCAGGGGGGCCCCTCCACACCCCCAGGCCGACCTCCAGGGGCTGCCCCCGGACCCGGGAGCAGCCTGCACCCCCCTCGCCGTCAACACTCTCCCCCCGTTGGGACTTTGAAACTTTTTCTGACCGTGCGAGCTTCGTCAAACGGCAAGGGGGCAGGCTGCGGTCTGTGCCCGGCCTCCTGGGGTCCTGCCCGGGGACATCGGAGGCTCAGCCAGGGTTTTGAGCCACCGCTGGCAGGTGCACTCAGGGGGCCCTCCGCAGCCGCCCATGCCCACCCCTGCAGCCAGCACACTGCTGCCAACAGCCCGCTCTCCATCACCCCCCAGCCCCTCTGCATACATCTGCTGGGGGTGCTTTTTTGGCTTCCCCCATTTTGGCCAATGGGAAAATGCCAGGGGGGAAACCTCCAGAGTCAGGCCGACCTCCTGGAACTCCAACCCGGCCTGGAGCCACCGGTTTGTCCCCTTCCCGGTTCTAAGGACCTGCATTGACCATCGGATCTTCCCCGGCAGCCGCAGCTACCGCCGGCCCGGCCAGCCCGGTACGCACCCCTGGCCGGCACGCCTGGAGCGTTTGGACTTTGTCATTTTCCTCACCAACACTCGCCTCTGCCAACTGCCAAGGACTTCAGCAGGGGCTGCCACGGCTGTTCCCCGCCTCCTGGGGTTCATGCCCGGGCACACCGGAGGCTCAGGCGGGGTCTTGAGCAACTACTGCTGGGTGCTCTCAGGGGGCCCCTCCACACCCCCAGGCCGACCTCCAGGGGCTGTCCCCGGCCCCTGGGGCAGCCAGCACCCCCTCGCCGTCAACCCTCTCTCCCCGTTGGGACTTTGAAACTTTTTCTGACCGTGCGAGCTTCATCGGACGGGAAGGGGGCGACCTGCGGGCTCTGCCCGGCCTCCCGGGGTCCCTGCCCGGGCCCCGTGGGAGGTACAGGCAGGGTTTCTCACCGACTACCCGTAGGCACTCTCAGGGGGCCCTCCGCGCCCTCAGGCCGCCCTCCCCGGGCTTCCCCCGGGTCCGCGGAGCAGCCCGCCACCCCTCGCCGCACCGTGTCTCGCCCCCGTTGGGACTTTGAAACTTGGCTCGCCGTGCAAACCTCTCCGGGGGACAGAGGGAGAGACCTGCGGGCCGTGCCCGGCCTCCCGGGACACCCTCCCCGCAGCGCAGGCGGCTCGGACGGGGTTTTCAGCGAGTGCTGGGGGGGGGGTGTCTTCGGGGGCCCCCCGCGGGCCCCCCGGGGCACCTGCGCGGGGTGGCCCCTGCTGCCAGGCACCCACTCCCTATCGACCATCCAGCCCCCCTACATACATCTGGCGGGGGTGCTTTTTTGAGTTCCCCCATTTTGGCAACTTGGCACCTCCTATGGGGAAACCGGCAAAATCATGCCGACCTCCTGGAACTCCGGCTCGGCCTGGAGCCGCCGGTTTGTCCCCTTCCCGGTTCTCAGGCATTTTCGGACTTTGTCATTTTTTCAGCACTCTGTCAATGCGGCCAGCGGGAGCTGCCGCGGTCTGTGCCCAGGCACCAGGCACTAAAAACGGACACAGTCGGAGGGTCAGGGGGTGTCTCGGCCAGATACTGAAAAACACTCAGGGGGTGCCCAGGCACCAGGCGCTCCAAACGGACACAGTCGGAGGGTCAGGGGGTGTCTCGGCCAGATACTGAAAAACACTCAGGGGCGCCCGGAGGCTGCACAGGGCCACCCCAGGCCGCTCCCCCGGGCACCCGGGCGGCCATATTGGCGGCTGAGACCCCCTCTTCAGCGAACGCCAGGGGGCGCTCAGGGACACCCAGGGGCTGCTCAACTCGCCCCAGGCCGGCCTCCCTGAGGCGGGCACATTAGCGGCTGAGACCCCCTCTCCACCAATGACCGGGGGACGCTCAGGGACACACGGGGGCTGCTCCACTCGCCCCAGGCGGGCACATTAGCGGCCGAGACCCCCTCTCCACCAGAGACCGGGGGGCGCTCAGGGACACACGGGGGCTGCTCCACTCGCCCCAGGCCGGCCTCCCTGAGGCGGGCACATTAGCGGCTGAGACCCCCTCTCCACCAGAGACCGGGGGGCGCTCAGGGACACACGGGGGCTGCTCCACTCGCCCCAGGCCGGTCTCCCTGAGGCGGGCACATTAGCGGCTGAGACCCCCTCTCCACCAAAGACCGGGGGCACTCAGGGACACACGGGGGCTGCTCCACTCGCCCCAGGCCGGCCTCCCTGAGGCGGGCACATTAGCGGCTGAGACCCCCTCTCCACCAGAGACCGGGGGACGCTCAGGGACACACGGGGGCTGCTCCACTCGCCCCAGGCCGGCCTCCCTAGGTACCCGGGCGGGCACATTAGCGGCTGAGACCCCCTCTTGAGCGAGCAACGGGGGGAACTCAGGGACACCCGGGGGCTGCTCCACTCGCCCCAGGCCGGCCTCCCTGAGGCGGGCACATTAGCGGCTGAGACCCCCTCTCCACCAGAGACCGGGGGGCGCTCAGGGACACACGGGGGCTGCTCCACTCGCCCCAGGCCGGTCTCCCTGGGTACCCGGGCGGGCACATTAGCGGCTGAGACCCCCTCTCCACCAAAGACCGGGGGACACTCAGGGACACACGGGGGCTGCTCCACTCGCCCCAGGCCGGCCTCCCTAGGTACCCGGGCGGGCACATTAGCGGCTGAGACCCCCTCTCGACCAAAGACCGGGGGACACTCAGGGACACACGGGGGCTGCTCCACTCGCCCCAGGCCGGCCTCCCTAGGTACCCGGGCGGGCACATTAGCGGCTGAGACCCCCTCTCGACCAAAGACCGGGGGACACTCAGGGACACACGGGGGCTGCTCCACTCGCCCCAGGCCGGCCTCCCTAGGTACCCGGGCGGGCACATTAGCGGCTGAGACCCCCTCTCGACCAAAGACCGGGGGGCACTCGGGGACACACGGGGGCCGCTCCACTCACCCCCAGGCCGACCTCCAGGGCCTCCCTCCCGGCCCCTGGAGCAGCCAGCGCCCCCTCGCCGTCAACACTCTCTCCCCCGTTGGGACTTTGAAACTTTTTCTGACCGTGCAAGCTTCATCGGACGGCAAAGGGGGCAAGCTGCGGTCTGTGCCCGGCCTGCTGGGGTCCTGCCCGGGGACATCGGAGGCTCAGCCAGGGTCTTGAGCTACTGCTGGTAGGTGCGCTTTGGGGGCCCTCCGCAGCCGCCCCGGGCCACCCCTGCAGCCAGCACACTGCTGCCAACAGCCCGCCGCTCTCCCACACCAGCCAGCCCCGTCTGCACACATCTGCCGGGGGTGCTTTTTTGAGAAACACTGTCACTTTGTCAAAGACCGCACACCGCTCGTTCCCTTATACCCCGACAAGGTGTTCGTGCTGACGTTTTGCGAGGCCTTATTTTACCGTCGTCGGCGCTATCAGGGGAAACGGGCCCGCTCCTTCCGCCCTCCTGGAACCCTGGCTCGGCCCGGAGCGACCAGGATTACCCTCATACCGGTTCTCACCACCTGCATCGACACGCGGCTCTGCCCCGGCCGCCGCAGCTCTCGCCGGCCCGGCCGGGTCCGCACCCCTGGCCGGCACGCCTGGAGCGTTTGGACTTTGTCGTTTTTTTCTCCAAGAGTCGCCTCTGGCACATGCCATGGACTTCAGCGGGGGCTGCTCCCCGCCCCCTGGGTGTCCTGCCCGTGCACATCGGAGGCTCAGCCTGGGTCTTCAGCCCCTACTGGTAGGTGCGCTTTGGGGGCCCTCCGCAGCCGCCCGGGGCCCACCCCTGCAGCCAGCACACGGCTGCCAGCAGCCACCACACAGCTGCCAAACAGCCCGCTCTCCGTCACCCGCCAGCCCCTCTGCATACATCTGCTGGGGGTGCTTTTTTGACTTCCCCCGTTTTGGCCAATGGGGAAAAGCCAGGGGGAAAACCTCCAAGGTCAGGCCGACCTCCTGGAACTGCCGCCCGGCCTGGAGCCACCGGTTTGTCCCCTTCCCGGTTCTCAGGACCTGCATTGACACTCGGATCTTCCCCGGCAGCCGCAGCCCCCGCCGGCCCGGCCAGCCGGGTCCGCACCCCTGGCCAACGCCTGGAGCGTTTGGACTTTGTCGTTTTTTCTCAAAGACCCATCTCTGCCAACTGCCCTGGGCTTCAGCGGGGGCTGCTCCCCGCCTCCTGGGTGTCCTGCCCGGGCACATCGGAGGGTCAGCCTGGGTCTTGAGCTACTGCTGGTAGGTGCGCTTTGGGGGCCCTCGGCAGCCGCCCAGGCCCACCCCTGCAGCCAGCACACGGCTGCCAGCAGCCACCACACAGCTGCCAACAGCCCGCTCCCCATCACCCCCCAGCCCAACTCTGCATACATCTGCTGGGGGTGCTTTTTTGACTTCCCCCGTTTTGGCCTATGGGGAAATGCCAAGGGGAAAACCTCCAGAGTCAGGCCGACCTCATGGAACTCCAACCCGGCCTGGAGCTACTGGTTTGCCCCCTTCCCGGTTCTCAGGACATGCATCGACACTCGGCTCTTCCCCAGCCGCCGCAGCTCCCGCCGGCCCGGCCAGCCGGGTCCGCACCCCTGACCAGCGCCTGGAGCAGTTTGGACTTTGTCATTTTTTCTCAAAGACCCATCTCTGCCAACTGCCCTGGGCTTCAGCGGGGGCTGCTCCCCGCCTCCTGGGTGTCCTGCCCGGGCACATCGGAGGCTCAGCCTGGGTCTCGAGCCCCCTACTGGTAGGTGCACTACGGGGGCCCTCCGCAGCCGCCCAGGCCCACCCCTGCAGCCAGCACACGGCTGCCAGCAGCCACCACACAGCTGCCAGCAGCCACCACACAGCTGCCAACAGCCCACTATCCATCACCCACCAGCCCCTCTGCATACATCTGCTGGGGGTGCTTTTTTGACTTCCCCCCTTTTGGCCTATGGGGAAAAGCCAGGGGGGGGAACCTCCAGAGTCAGGCCGACCTCATGGAACTCCAACCCGGCCTGGAGCCACCGGTTTGTCCCCTTCCCGGTTCTCAGGACATGCATCGACACTCGGCTCAGCCCCGGCCGCCGCAGCCCCCGCCAGCCCGGCCAGCCGGGTCCGCCACCCTGCCCGGCGCCTGGAGCGTTTGGACTTTGTCGTTTTTTCTCAAAGACCCATCTCTGCCAACTGCCGTGGGCTTCAGCGGGGGCTGCTCCCCGCCTCCTGGGTGTCCTGCCCGGGCACATCGGAGGCTCAGGCAATGTCTTGAGCCACCGCTGGTAGCTGCACTCAGGGGGCCCTCAGCAGCCGCCCAATCCCACCCCTGCAGCCAGCACACGGCTGCCAGCAGCCCGCACACTGCTGCCAACTGCCCGCTCTCCATCACCCCCCAGCCCCTCCTGCATACATCTGCCGGGGGTGCTTTTTTGACTTCCCCCCTTTTGGCCTATGGGGAAATGCCAAGGTGAAAACCTCCAGAGTCAGGCCGACCTCCTGGAACTCCAACCCGGCCTGGAGCCACCAGTTTGCCCCCTTCCCGCTTCTCAGGACATGCATTGACACCCAGACCTTCCCCGGCAGCCGCAGCTCCCGCCGGCCCGGCCAGCCGGGTCCGCCCCCCTGGCCAGCGCCTGGAGCGTTTGGACTTTGTCGTTTTTTTTCTCCAAGACTCGCCTCTGGCACATGCCATGGACCTCAGCGGGGGCAGCTCCCCGCCTCCTGGGTGTCCTGCCCGGGCACATCGGAGCCTCAGGCAATGTCTTGAGCCGCCGCTGGCAGGTGCACTCAGGGGGCCCTCCGCAGCCGCCCAGGCCCACCCCTGCAGCCAGCACACGGCTGCCAGCAGCCACCACACAGCTGCCAAACAGCCCGCTCTCCGTCACCCCCCAGCCCCTTCTGCATACATCTGCCGGGGGTGCTTTTTTGACTTCCCCCCTTTTGGCCTATGGGGAAAAGCTAAGGGGAAAACCTCCAGAGTCAGGCCGACCTCCTGGAACTCCCACCCGGCCTGGAGCCACAGGTTTGTCCCCTTCCCGGTTCTCACGACATGCATCGACACTCGGCTCAGCCCCGGCAGCCGCAGCTCCCGCCGGCCCGGCCAGCCCGGTCCGCACCCCTGGCCAGCGCCTGGAGCGTTTGGACTTTGTCATTTTTTTCTCAAAGACCCATCTCTGCCAACTGCCGTGGGCTTCAGCGGGGGCTGCTCCCCGCCTCCTGGGTGTCCTGCCCGGGCACATCGGAGGCTCAGCCTGGGTCTTGAGCCCCTACTGGTAGGTGCACTCTGAAGGCGCCCTCCGCAGCCGCCCAGGCCCACCCCTGCAGCCACCACACAGCTGCCAACAGCCCGCTCCCCGTCAACCCCCAGCCCCTCCGCATACATCTGCTGGGGGTGCTTTTTTGACTTCCCCCGTTTTGGCCTATGGGGAAATGCCAAGGGGAAAACCTCCAGAGTCAGGCCGACCTCCTGGAACTCCAACCCGGCCTGGAGCCACCGGTTTGTCCCCTTCCCGGTTCTCAGGACATGCACTAATACTCGGCTCAGCCCCAGCAGCCGCAGCTCCCGCCGGCACGGCCAGCCCGGTCCGCCACCCTGCCCGGCGCCTGGAGCGTTTGGACTTTGTCGTTTTTTCTCCAAGGCTCGCCTCTGCCAACTGCCCTGGGCTTCAGCGGGGGCTGCTCCCCGCCTCCTGGGTGTCCTGCCCGGGCACATCGGAGGCTCAGGCAATGTCTTGAGCCACCGCTGGTAGGTGCGCTTTGGGGGCCCTCGGCAGCCGCCCAGGCCCACCCCTGCAGCCAGCACACGGCTGCCAGCAGCCACCACACAGCTGCCAACAGCCCGCTCTCCGTCACCCCCCAGCCCATCTGCATACATCTGGCGGGGGTGCTTTTTTGACTTCCCCCCTTTTGGCCAATGGGAAAATGCCAAGGGGAAAACCTCCAGAGTCAGGCCGACCTCATGGAACTCCAACCCGGGCTGGAGCCACCGGTTTGTCCCCTTCCCGGTTCTCAGGACATGCACTGACACTCGGCTAAGCCCCGGCCGCCGCAGCCCCCGCCGGCCCGGCCAGCCCGGTCCGCGCCCCTGGCCAGCGCCTGGAGCGTTTGGACTTTGTCATTTTTTCTCAAAGACCCATCTCTGCCAACTGCCATGGACCTCAGCGGGGGCAGCTCCCCGCCTCCTGGGTGTCCTGCCCGGGCACATCGGAGGGTCAGCCTAGGTCTTGAGCTACTGCTGGTAGGTGCGCTTTGGGGGCCCTCGGCAGCCGCCCAGGCCCACCCCTGCAGCCAGCACACGGCTGCCAGCAGCCACCACACAGCTGCCAACAGCCCGCTCTCCGTCACCCGCCAGCCCCTCTGCATACATCTGCTGGGGGTGCTTTTTTGACTTCCCCCCTTTTGGCCTATGGGGAAAAGCTAAGGGGAAAACCTCCAGAGTCAGGCCGACCTCCTGGAACTCCAACCCGGCCTGGAGCCACCGGTTTGTCCCCTTCCCGGTTCTCAGGACATGCGTCGACGCTCGGCTCAGCCCCGGCAGCCGCAGCTCCCGCCGGCCCGGCCAGCCCGGTCCGCACCCCTGGCCAGCGCCTGGAGCGTTTGGACTTTGTCGTTTTTTCTCAAAGACCCATCTCTGCCAACTGCCGTGGGCTTCAGCGGGGGCTGCTCCCCGCCTCCTGGGTGTCCTGCCCGGGCACATCGGAGGCTCAGGCAATGTCTTGAGCCACCGCTGGCAGGTGCACTCAGGGGGCCCTCCGCAGCCTCCCAGGCCCACCCCCGCAGCCAGCACATGGCTGCCAGCAGCCACCACACAGCTGCCAACAGCCCGCTCTCCGTCACCCCCCAGCCCCTTATGCATACATCTGCTGGGGGTGCTTTTTTGACTTCCCCCCTTTTGGCCTATGGGGAAATGCTAAGGGGAAAACCTCCAGAGTCAGGCCGACCTCCTGGAACTCCAACCCGGCCTGGAGCCACAGGTTTGTCCCCTTCCCGGTTCTCACGACATGCATCGACACTCGGCTCAGCCCCGGCAGCCGCAGCTCCCGCCGGCCCGGCCAGCCCGGTCCGCACCCCTGGCCAGCGCCTGGAGCGTTTGGACTTTGTCATTTTTTTCTCAAAGACCCATCTCTGCCAACTGCCGTGGGCTTCAGCGGGGGCTGCTCCCCGCCTCCTGGGTGTCCTGCCCGGGCACATCGGAGGCTCAGGCAATGTCTTGAGCCACCGCTGGTAGCTGCACTCAGGGGGCCCTCAGCAGCCGCCCAGGCCCACCCCTGCAGCCAGCACACGGCTGCCAGCAGCCACCACACAGCTGCCAACAGCCCACTATCCGTCACCCACCAGCCCCTCTGCATACATCTGCTGGGGGTGCTTTTTTGACTTCCCCCGTTTTGGCCTATAGGGAAAAGCCAGGGGGGAAACCTCCAGAGTCAGGCCGACCTCCTGGAACTCCAACCCGGCCTGGAGCCCCCGGTTTGTCCCCTTCCCGGTTCTCAGGACATGCACTGACACTCGGCTCAGCCCCGGCAGCCGCAGCTCCCGCCGGCCCTGCCAGCCGGGTCCGCCCCCCTGGCCGGCACGCCTGGAGCGTTTGGACTTTGTCATTTTTTCTCAAAGACCCATCTCTGCCAACTGCCGTGGGCTTCAGCGGGGGCTGCTGCCCGCCTCCTGGGTGTCCTGCCCGGGCACATCGGAGGCTCAGGCAATGTCTTGAGCCACCGCTGGTAGCTGCACTCAGGGGGCCCTCCGCAGCCGCCCAGGCCCACCCCCGCAGCCAGCACACGGCTGCCAGCAGCCACCACACAGCTGCCAACAGCCCGCTCTCCGTCACCCCCCAGCCCCTCCTGCATACATCTGCTGGGGGTGCTTTTTTGACTTCCCCCCTTTTGGCCTATGGGGAAATGCTAAGGGGAAAACCTCCAGAGTCAGGCCGACCTCCTGGAACTCCAACCCGGCCTGGAGCCACAGGTCTGTCCCCATCCCGGTTCTCAGGACATGCATAGACAGTCGGCTCAGCCCCAGCAGCCGCAGCCCCCTCCGGCCCGGCCAGCCCGGTCCGCACCCCTGGCCAGCGCCTGGAGCGTTTGGACTTTGTCATTTTTTTCAAAGACTCATCTCTGCCAACTGCCGTGGGCTTCAGCGGGGGTGTCTGCTCCCCGCCTCCTGGGTGTCCTGCCCGGGCACATCGGAGGGTCAGCCTGGGTCTTGAGCCCCTACTGGTAGGTGCACTCTGAAGGCGCCCTCCGCAGCCGCCCAGGCCCACCCCTGCAGCCACCACACAGC
>NC_089844.1:37144408-37169408 GCF_035609145.1 Eleutherodactylus coqui
CAGCTCCCACCGGCCCGGCCAGCCGGGTACGCCCCCCTGGCCGGCGCCTGGAGCGTTTGCACTTTGTCGTTTTTTTTTCTCCAAGACTCCTCTCTGCCAACTGCTGTGGACTTCAGCGGCGGCTGCCGCGGGCTGTGCGCGGCCTCCTGGGGGTCCCGCCTGCCCGCGCAGGCAGCTAGGACAGGGTTATCAGCAAAGCCTGTGAGGCGCTCTCAGGGGGGGGCCTCCGCAGCCCCCCAAGGTGGCTTCGTACACCTCTTGAATGTTGGGGCCCGGCCGCTCGGAGAGCGGGGTCTACCCGGGCAGACAGCCTGTCGGCCCCGCGGCCTGGGCAGGCGGAGCGGGTACTCTTGCGCTCGGGGGCTCTGCTCGGCCCGGAGAGTTGGGTGCGGGGCGCCGTCGCCTCGCTGGAACCAGGGGCGTTGTGACGTTCGCACGCGCCTAGCCGCCGCCAGGACAGGCCGGAAAGGTTGAGCTGCATACGGATCTAAGCCGTTGCCCAAACTAACTCTGGCTCGTGTGACCGACACAGCCGCGCACGCGCTTTCCTACGACACTCGACCGCCTGGCTCCCCTCGGCCTGGGAGGCTCTCTCGGGGCGGGGGGCACCGCAGCCCCCCGAGGTGGCTTCGTACACCTCTTGAACGTTGGGGCCCGGCCGCTCGGAGAGCGGGGTCTACCCGGGCAGACAGCCTGTCGGCCCCGCGGCCTGGACAGGCGGAGTGGGGACAAGCCAAGGCTACCGGCGGGCCTCGGACGGCCAGGGGTGGAAGGGCTCCACCTCGAGGTGGCTTCGTACACCACTTGAACGTTGGGGCCCGGCCGCTCGGAGAGCGGGGTCTACCCGGGCAGACAGCCTGCTGGCCCCGCGGCCTGGACAGGCGGAGCGGGGAACCTTGCGCTCGGGGGCTCTGCTCGGCCCGGAGAGTGGGGTGCGGGGCGCCGTCGCCTCGCTGGAACCAGGGGCGTCGTGCCATTCGCGCGCGCGCGCCTAGCCGCCGCCAGAACAGGCCGGAAAGGATGAGCTTCATACGGATCTAAGCCGTTGCCCAAACTACCTCTGGCCCCTGTGACCGACACAGCCGTGGCACGCGCTTTCCTACGACACTCGACCGCCGGGCTCCCTCGGCCTGGGAGGCACTCTCGGGGCGGGGGGCACCGCAGCCCCCCCAAAGGTGGCTTCGTACACCTCTTGAACGTGGCGCCCGGCCGCTCGGAGAGCGGGGTCTACCCGGGCAGACAGCCTGTCGGCCCCGCGGCCTGGACAGGCGGAGCGGGGAAAAGCCTAGGCTACCGGCGGGCGGGATCGACCGGGAAGCCGCCGTGGGGGAACACAAGTTGGACGCCTCGCGCCGTCGCGGACCACCGTCCTCCGTCTCTCTCCCTCTCTCGGAAGGGAGGCCGCCCGAGGCGCACGGGCCTCGGACGGCCAGGGGTGGAAGGGCTCCACCCCGAGGTGGCTTCGTACACCTCTTGAACGTGGCCGCCCGGCCGCTCGGTGAGAGCGGGGTCTACCCGGGCAGACAGCCTGTCGGCCCCGCGGCCTGGACAGGCGGAGTGGGGGCAAGCCAAGGCTACCGGCGGGCGGGATCGACCGGGTAGCCGCCGTGGGGAACACAACTTGGACGCCTCGCGCCGTCGCGGACCACCGTCCTCCGTCTCTCTCTCCCTCTCTCGGAAGGGAGGCCGCCCGAGGCGCACGGGCCTCGGACGGCCAGGGGTGGAAGGGCTCCACCCCGAGGTGGCTTCGTACACCTCTTGAACGTGGCCGCCCGGCCGCTCGCTGAGAGCGGGGTCTACCCGGGCAGACAGCCCGTCGGCCCCGCGGCCTGGACAGGCGGAGTGGGGGCAAGCCAAGGCTACCGGCGGGCGGGATCGACCGGGTAGCCGCCGTGGGGAACACAACTCGGACGCCTCGCGCCGTCGCGGACCACCGTCCTCCGTCTCTCTCTCCCTCTCTCGGAAGGGAGGCCGCCCGAGGCGCACGGGCCTCGGACGGCCGGGGGGTGGAAGGGATCCACCCCCCGCAGGAAGGGGACGCGCGCCGGCGCCCGGACGCGGGAGCGTTGACCCGGGGGTCTTTACTCCGCCGAGGGGTAGCCCGGAGAAGGAGCGAGACCGGCCGGCGGGGGTGGAACACCCCCTCATGCCTCGCTCCTTCTGGGGATAAAGCGCGTCGTCCGCGGGCCGCCGTCCCCTATCCCCGCCGCCCTGGACCGCCCCCGCCTCGGCCGGAGCCCGAGGGGACAGGCGGGGGGTCCTTCGCTTTCGGGAAAACCGTCACCAAACGTGGGGCCCGTGCCCCGCTCTCGGCCGCTCTGAGGCGGGAGAGCTCGGATCGTTCTCTCTCGGCGTCGGCCCCACCGACGCCGACGCACGACGCCTGGGAAAGGGCTGCGCCCCCTGCGCCACGCTTCTCCCCCGGAGTACTCCCCCCGCAGGGGGCTCCGCGGGGTGTCCCGACACGCAGAGTCGCTCGCCTTCTTCCGCTGGGGACGGAAGGGACGCCCCCGCGCGTCCCTTCCCCATCCTCGAGAGCCGTACGCGCCGAGGGTGAACCCGCTCGCCGGGGCGCCGGGGAGCAGGGCCCTTGTGGTCCTTCCCCGGACATGGGCGCGGCGAGGGTCCCCCGCCCGCGACGGCTCTCCCGTTGACCCACTCTCTCGCCTTGGGTGGTGTGATGGAGGCGGCTGCCTACGCCTCAGCCCGGCATCTCGGAGGGGGGTCGCCCGGGCAGCCAGCCAGCCAGCCAGCCAGACTGTCGGCCCCGCGGCCTGCACAGGCGGAGTGGGGACCCTTGCGCTCGATGACTCTGCTCCCAGGGAGGTGGCAGAGGGGCGGCCGCGGTGCTTTGACTTTCAGCGGTCCCCACTCCTCAGCACTCTGAGAAATACTGTCACTTTGTCAAAGACCGCACACCGCTCGTTCCCTTATATGCAAAAAAGGTGTTCGTCCTGACGTTTTGCGAGGCCTTAATTTACCGCCGTCGGGGCTATCAGGGGAAACAGGCCCGCTCCTTCCGCCCTCCTGGAACTGTGCCTCGGCCTGGAGCGACCAGGATTACCCTCATACCGGTTCTCACGACATGCGCCGACACTCGGTTCAGCCCCGGCAGCCGCAGCTCCCGCCGGCCCGGCCAGCCGGGTCCGCACCCCTGGCCAGCGCCTGGAGCGTCTGGACTTTGTCATTTTTCCTCCAAGACTCGTCTCTGCCAACTGCCGTGGACTTCAGCAGGGGCTGCCTCGGGCTGTGCCCGGCCTCTTGGGGGTCCCGCCTGCCCGCGCAGGCAGCTAGGACGGGGTTATCAGCCCTCTCAGGGGGGCCTCCGCAGCCCCCCAAGGTGGCTTCGTACACCTCTTGAACGTTGGGCCCGGCCGCTCGGAGAGCGGGGTCTGCCCGGGCAGCCAGCCAGCCTGTCGGCCCCGCGGCCTGGACAGGCGGAGTGGGGACACTCGCGCTCGATGACTCTGCTCCCAGGGAGGTGGCAGAGGGGCGGACGCGGTGCTTTGACTTTGAGCGGTCCCCACTCCCTTCTCAGCACATTGAGAAATAGTCACTTTGTCAAAGACCGCACACCGCTCGTTCCCTTATATGCAAAAAAGGTGTTCGTCCTGACGTTTTGCGAGGCCTTAATTTACCGCCGTCGGCGCTATCAGGGCAAACAGGCCCGCTCCTTCCGCCTTCCCGGAACCGTGGCTCGGCCCCGAGCGACCAGGTTTACCCTCATACCGGTTCTCACGACATGCATGGATACTCGGCTCAGCCCCGGCAGCCGCAGCTCCCGCCGGCCCGGCCAGCCGGGTACGCCCCCCTGGCCGGCGCCTGGAGCGTTTGCACTTTGTCATTTTTCCTCAAAGACTCATCTCTGCCAACTGCCGTGGGATTCAGCAGGGGCTGCCACGGCTGTTCCCCGCCTCCTGGGTGTCCTGCCCTGCAACACCGGAGGGTCAGTCGGGGTCTTGAGCAACTACTGGTAGGTGCAGCACCTCGGGGGCCCTCTGCAGCCAGCACACGGCTGCCAACAGCCCGCTCTCCATCACCAGCCAGCCCATCTGCATACATCTGCTGGGGGTGCTTTTTTGACTTCCCCCGTTTTGGCCTATGGGGAAAAGCCAAGGGGGGAAACTCCAGAGTCATGCCGACCTCCTGGAACCCCAGCTCGGCCTGGAGCTACTGGTTTGCCCCCTTCCCGGTTCTCAGGACATGCATCGACACTCGGCTCTTCCCCAGCCGCCGCAGCTCCCCTCGGCCCGGCCAGCCGGGTCCGCCCCCCTGACCGGCGCCTGGAGCGTTTGGACTTTGTCGTTTTTTTCTCAAAGACTCATCTCTGCCAACGACTTCAGCAGGGGCTGCCACCTGCTGTTCCCCGCCAATGGGTGTCCTGACCTGCAACACCGGAGGCTCAGGTGTGGTCTTGAGCAACTGCTGGTAGGTGCACCTCGGGGGCCCACTGCAGCCAGCACACTGCTGCCAACAGCCCGCTCCCCGTCACCATCCAGCCCCTCTGCATACATCTGCCGGGGGTGCTTTTTTGACTTCCCCCATTTTGGCCTATGGGGAAAAGCCAGGGGGAAAACCTCCAGAGTCAGGCCGACCTCCTGGAACTCCAGCTCGGCCTGGAGCTACTGGTTTGCCCCCTTCCCGGTTCTCAGGACATGCATCGATACTCGGCTCTTCCCCAGCCGCCGCAGCTCCCGTCGGCCCGGCCAGCCGGGTCCGCCACCCTGGCCGGCGCCTGGAGCATTTGGACTTTGCCATTTTTTTCTCAAAGACTCATCTCTGCCAACGACTTCAGCAGGGGCTGCCACCTGCTGTTCCCCCGCCAATGGGTGTCCTGACCTGCAACACCGGAGGCTCAGGCGTGGTCTTGAGCAACTGCTGGTAGGTGCACCTCGGGGGCCCTCTGCAGCCAGCACACCGCTGCCAACAGCCCGCTCCCCGTCACCATCCAGCCCCTCTGCATACATCTGCCGGGGGTGCTTTTTTGACTTCCCCCATGTTGGCCTATGGGGGAAAGCCAGGGGGAAAACCTCCAGAGTCAGGCCGACCTCCTGGAACCCCAGCTCGGCCTGGAGCTACTGGTTTGCCCCCTTCCCGGTTCTCAGGACATGCATTGACACTCGGCTCAGCACCAGCCGCCGCAGCCCCCGCCGGCCCGGCCAGCCCGGTCCGCACCCCTGGCCGGCACGCCTGGAGCGTTTGGACTTTGTCATTTTCATGACTTGTCTCCTCAGACATTGTCCGACTGCAAGGGGGGTGTGCCGCGGTCCGTGCCCAGCCTCCAGGGGTTGCCCCCGGCCCCTGGAGCAGCCAGCACCCCCTCGCCCTCAACACTCTCTCTCCCCGTGGGGACTTTGAAACTTTTTCTGACCGTGCAAGCTTCATCAGACGGCAAGGGGGAAAACTGCGGTCTGTGCCCGGCCTCCTGGGTTCCTGCCCGGGCACATCGGAGGCTCAGGCTGGGTGTTGAGTGACTACTGGCAGGGGCACTCAGGGGGCCCTCCGCAGACGCCCATGCACACCTCTGCAGCCACCACACTGCTGCCAACAGCCCGCTCCCCATCACCAGCCAGCCCCTCTGCATACATCTGGCGGGGGTGCTTTTTTGACTTCCCCCGTTTTGGCCAATGGGAAAATGTCAAGGGGAAAACCTCCGGAGTCAGGCCCACCTCCTGGAACTCCATCCCGGCCTGGAGCTACTAGTTTGTCCCCTTTCCGGTTCTCAGGACATGCATTGACACTCGGCTCTTCCCAAGCAGCCGCAGCTCCCGCCGGCCCGTCCAGCCGGGTCCGCACCCCTGGCCGGCGCCTGGAGCGTTTGGACTTTGTCGTTTTTCCTCAAAGACTCATCTCTGCCAACTGCCCTGGGCTTCAGCAGTGGCTGCCGCGGGCTGTGCACGGCCTCCTGGGGGTGTCCCGCCTGCCCGCGCAGGCAGCTAGGACAGGGTTATCAGCGCTCTCAGGGGGGCCTCCGCAGACCCCCCCCCACAGGTGGCTTCGTACAACTCTCGAACGTGGCGCCCGGCCGCTCGGAGAGCGGGGTCTGCCCGGGCAGCCAGCCAGCCTGTCGGCCCCGCGGCCTGGACAGGCGGAGTGGGGACCCTCGCGCTCGATGACTCTGCTCCCAGGGAGGTGGCAGAGGGGCGGCCGCGGTGCTTTGACTTTGAGCCGTCCCCACTCCTCAGCACATTGAGAAATAGTCACTTTGTCAAAGGCCGCACACCGCTCGTTCCCTTATATGCAAAAAAGGTGTTCGTCCTGACGTTTTGTGAGGCCTTATTTTACCGTCGTCAGCGCTATCAGGGGAAACGGGCCCGCTCCTTCCGCCTCCCTGGAACCCTGGCTCGGCCCGGAGCGACCAGGATTACCCTCATACCGGTTCTCGCGACATGCATCGACACTCGGATCAGCCCCGGCAGCCGCAGCTCCCACCGGCCCGGCCAGCCGGGTCCGCCTCCCTGGCCGGCGCCTGGAGCGTTTGGACTTTGTCGTTTTTCTCTCAAAGACTCATCTCTGCCAACGACTTCAGCAGGGGCTGCCACCTGCTGTTCCCCGCCTATGGGTGTCCTGACCTGCAACACCGGAGGCTCAGGCGTGGTCTTGAGCAACTGCTGGTAGGTGCACCTCGGGGGCCCTCTGCAGCCAGCACACCGCTGCCAACAGCCCGCTCCCCGTCACCATCCAGCCCCTCTGCATACATCTGCCGGGGGTGCTTTTTTGACTTCCCCCATGTTGGCCTATGGGGGAAAGCCAGGGGGAAAACCTCCAGAGTCAGGCCGACCTCCTGGAACCCCAGCTCGGCCTGGAGCTACTGGTTTGCCCCCTTCCCGGTTCTCAGGACATGCATTGACACTCGGCTCAGCACCAGCCGCCACAGCCCCCGCCGGCCCGGCCAGCCCGGTCCGCACCCCTGGCCGGCACGCCTGGAGCGTTTGGACTTTGTCATTTTCATGACTTGTCTCCTCAGACATTGTCCGACTGCAAGGGGGGTGTGCCGCGGTCCGTGCCCAGCCTCCAGGGGTTGCCCCCGGCCCCTGGAGCAGCCAGCACCCCCTCGCCCTCAACACTCTCTCTCCCCGTGGGGACTTTGAAACTTTTTCTGACCGTGCAAGCTTCATCAGACGGCAAGGGGGAAAACTGCGGTCTGTGCCCGGCCTCCTGGGTTCCTGCCCGGGCACATCGGAGGCTCAGGCTGGGTGTTGAGTGACTACTGGCAGGGGCACTCAGGGGGCCCTCCGCAGACGCCCATGCACACCTCTGCAGCCACCACACTGCTGCCAACAGCCCGCTCCCCATCACCAGCCAGCCCCTCTGCATACATCTGGCGGGGGTGCTTTTTTGACTTCCCCCGTTTTGGCCAATGGGAAAATGTCAAGGGGAAAACCTCCGGAGTCAGGCCCACCTCCTGGAACTCCATCCCGGCCTGGAGCTACTAGTTTGTCCCCTTTCCGGTTCTCAGGACATGCATTGACACTCGGCTCTTCCCAAGCAGCCGCAGCTCCCGCCGGCCCGTCCAGCCGGGTCCGCACCCCTGGCCGGCGCCTGGAGCGTTTGGACTTTGTCGTTTTTCCTCAAAGACTCATCTCTGCCAACTGCCCTGGGCTTCAGCAGTGGCTGCCGCGGGCTGTGCACGGCCTCCTGGGGGTGTCCCGCCTGCCCGCGCAGGCAGCTAGGACAGGGTTATCAGCGCTCTCAGGGGGGCCTCCGCAGACCCCCCCCCACAGGTGGCTTCGTACAACTCTCGAACGTGGCGCCCGGCCGCTCGGAGAGCGGGGTCTGCCCGGGCAGCCAGCCAGCCTGTCGGCCCCGCGGCCTGGACAGGCGGAGTGGGGACCCTCGCGCTCGATGACTCTGCTCCCAGGGAGGTGGCAGAGGGGCGGCCGCGGTGCTTTGACTTTGAGCCGTCCCCACTCCTCAGCACATTGAGAAATAGTCACTTTGTCAAAGGCCGCACACCGCTCGTTCCCTTATATGCAAAAAAGGTGTTCGTCCTGACGTTTTGTGAGGCCTTATTTTACCGTCGTCAGCGCTATCAGGGGAAACGGGCCCGCTCCTTCCGCCTCCCTGGAACCCTGGCTCGGCCCGGAGCGACCAGGATTACCCTCATACCGGTTCTCGCGACATGCATCGACACTCGGATCAGCCCCGGCAGCCGCAGCTCCCACCGGCCCCGCCAGCCGGGTCCGCCTCCCTGGCCGGCGCCTGGAGCGTTTGGACTTTGTCGTTTTTCTCTCAAAGACTCATCTCTGCCAACGACTTCAGCAGGGGCTGCCACCTGCTGTTCCCCGCCTATGGGTGTCCTGACCTGCAACACCGGAGGCTCAGGCGTGGTCTTGAGCAACTGCTGGTAGGTGCACCTCGGGGGCCCTCTGCAGCCAGCACACTGCTGCCAACAGCCCGCTCCCCGTCACCATCCAGCCCCTCTGCATACATCTGCCGGGGGTGCTTTTTTGACTTCCACCATTTTGGCCTATGGGGAAAAGCCAGGGGGAAAACCTCCAGAGTCAGGCCGACCTCCTGGAACTCCAGCTCGGCCTGGAGCTACTGGTTTGCCCCCTTCCCGGTTCTCAGGACATGCATCGATACTCGGCTCTTCGCCAGCCGCCGCAGCTCCCGTCGGCCCGGCCAGCCGGGTCCGCCACCCTGGCCGGCGCCTGGAGCATTTGGACTTTGTCGTTTTTTCTCAAAGACTCATCTCTGCCAGCTGCCAAGGACTTCAGTAGGGGCTGCCACCTGCTGTTCCCCGCCAATGGGTGTCCTGCCCTGCCACACCGGAGGCTCAGGCAGGGTCTTGAGCAACTGCTGGTTGGTGCTCTCAGGGGGCCCCTCCACACCCCCAGGCCCACCTCCAGGGCCTCCCTCCCGGCCCCTGGAGCAGCCAGCGCCCCCTCGCCGTCAACGCTCTCTCCCCGTTGGGACTTTGAAACTTTTCTGACCGCGCAAGCTTCGTCAAACGGCAAGGGGGGCAGCCGGCGTTCTGTGCCCGGCCTCCTGGGGTCCTGCCCGGGCACATCGGAGGCTCAGCCAGGGTGTTGAGCCACCACTGGCAGGTGCACTCAGGGGGCCCTCCGCAGACGCCCATGCACACCTCCGCAGCCAGCACACTGCTGCCAACAGCCCGCTCCCCGTCACCCGCCAGCCCCTCTGCATACATCTGCTGGGGGTGCTTTTTTGACTTCCCCCATTTTGGCTTATGAGGAAAAGCCAGGGGGAAAACCTCCAGAGTCAGGCCGACCTCCTGGAACTCCGGCCCGGCCTGGAGCTACTGGTTTGCCCCCTTCCCGGTTCTCAGGACATGCATCGACACTCGGCTCAGCCCCGGCAGCCGCGGCTCCCGCCGGCCCGGCCAGCCGGGTACGCCACCCTGGCCGGCGCTTGGAGCGTTTGGACTTTGTCATTTTTCTCAAAGACCCATCTCTGCCAACTGCCGTGGGCTTCAGCAGTGGCCGCCGCGGGCTGTGCCCGGCCTACTGGGGGGTCCCGCCTGCCCGCGCAGGCAGCTAGGACAGGGCTCTCAGCAAGGGCTTGGAGGCGCTCTCAGGGGGGGGCCTCCGCAGCCCCCCAAGGTGGCTTCGTACACCTCTCGAACGTTGGGGCCCGGCCGCTCGGAGAGCGGGGTCTGCCCGGGCAGCCAGCCAGCCTGTCGGCCCCACGGCCCGCGCTGGCGGAGTGGGGACACTCGCGCTCGATGTCTCTGCTCCCAGGGAGGCGGCAGAGGGGCGGCCGCGGTGCTTTGACTTTGAGCGGTCCCCACTCCCTTCTCAGCACATTGAGAAATAGTCACTTTGTCAATGACCGCACACCGCTCGTTCCCTTATATGCAAAAAAGGTGTTCGTCCTGACGTTTTGCGAGGCCTTAATTTACCGCCGTCGGCGCTATCAGGGAAAACGGGCCCGCTCCTTCCGCCCTCCTGGAACCGTGCCTCGGCCCGGAGCGACCAGGATTACCCTCATACCGGTTCTCACGACATGCATTGACACTCGGCTCAGCCCCGGCAGCCGCAGCTCCCGCCGGCACGGCCAGCCGGGTCCGCCCCCCTTGGCCGGCGCCTGGAGCGTTTGGACTTTGTCGTTTTTTCAAAGACTCATCTCTGCCAACTGCCCTGGGCTTCAGCAGTGGCTGCCGCGGGCTGTGCACGGCCTCCTGGGGGTGTCCCGCCTGCCCGCGCAGGCAGCTAGGACAGGGTTATCAGCGCTCTCAGGGGGGCCTCCGCAGACCCCCCACAGGTGGCTTCGTACACCTCTCGAACGTGGCGCCCGGCCGCTCGGAGAGCGGGGTCTGCCCGGTCAGCCAGCCAGCCTGTCGGCCCCGCGGCCAGCACAGGCGGAGTGGGGACACACGCGCTCGATGACTCTGCTCCCAGGGAGGTGGCAGAGGGGCGGCCGCGGTGCTTTGACTTTGAGCGGTCCCCACTCCCTTCTCGGCACTCTGAGAAATAGTCACTTTGTCAAAGACCGCACACCGCTCGTTCCCTTATATGCAAAAAAGGTGTTCGTCCTGACGTTTTGCGAGGCCTTATTTTACCGCCGTCGGCGCTATCGGGGCAAACAGGCCCGCTCCTTCCGCCTTCCCGGAACCGTGGCTCGGCCCCGAGCGACCAGGTTTACCCTCATACCGGTTCTCACGACATGCATCGACACTCGGCTCAGCCCCGGCAGCCGCAGCTCCCGCCGGCCCAGCCAGCCGGGTCTGCCCCCCCTGGCCGTCACGCCTGGAGCGTTTGGACTTTGTCATTTTCATGACTTGTCTCCTCAAACTTTGTTCGACTGCAAGGGGGGCGGCCGCGGTCCGTGCCCAGCCTCCAGGGGCTGCCCCGGGCCCCTGGAGCAGCCAGCGCCCCCTCGCCGTCAACACTCTCTCCCCGTTGGGACTTTGAAACTTTTTCTGACCGTGCAAGCTTCATCAAACGGCAAGGGGGCAGGCTGCGGTCTGTGCCCGGCCTCCTGGGGTCCTGCCCGGGGACATCGGAGGCTCAGCCTGGGTCTTGAGCTACTGCTGGTAGGTGCACTCAGGGGGCCCTCTTCAGCCGCCCAGGGCCACCCCTGCAGCCACCACACAGCTGCCAACAGCCCGCTCTCCATCACCCCCCAGCCCCTCTGCATACATCTGCTGGGGGTGCTTTTTTGCCTCCCCCCGTTTTGGCCTATGGGGAAAAGCCAGGGGGGAAACCTCCAGAGTCAGGCCGACCTCATGGAACTCCAACCCGGCCTGGAGCCACCGGTTTGTCCCCTTCCCGGTTCTCAGGACATGCATCGACACTCGGCTCAGCCCCGGCCGCCGCAGCCCCCGCCAGCCCGGCCAGCCGGGTCCGCCACCCTGCCCGGCGCCTGGAGCGTTTGGACTTTGTCGTTTTTTTCTCCAAGACTCACCTCTGGCACATGCCATGGACCTCAGCGGGGGCTGCTCCCCGCCTCCTGGGTGTCCTGCCCGGGCACATCGGAGGCTCAGGCAATGTCTTGAGCCACCGCTGGTAGCTGCACTCAGGGGGCCCTCAGCAGCCGCCCAATCCCACCCCTGCAGCCAGCACACGGCTGCCAGCAGCCCGCACACTGCTGCCAACAGCCCGCTCTCCATCACCCCCCAGCCCCTCCTGCATACATCTGCCGGGGGTGCTTTTTTGACTTCCCCCCTTTTGGCCTATGGGGAAATGCCAAGGTGAAAACCTCCAGAGTCAGGCCGACCTCCTGGAACTCCAACCCGGCCTGGAGCCACCAGTTTGCCCCCTTCCCGGTTCTCAGGACATGCATTGACACCCAGACCTTCCCCGGCAGCCGCAGCTCCCGCCGGCCCGGCCAGCCGGGTCCGCCCCCCTGGCCAGCGCCTGGAGCGTTTGGACTTTGTCATTTTTTTCTCCAAGACTCGCCTCTGGCACATGCCATGGACCTCAGCGGGGGCAGCTCCCCGCCTCCTGGGTGTCCTGCCCGGGCACATCGGAGGCTCAGGCAATGTCTTGAGCCACCGCTGGCAGGTGCACTCAGGGGGCCCTCCGCAGCCGCCCAGGCCCACCCCTGCAGCCAGCACACGGCTGCCAGCAGCCACCACACAGCTGCCAACAGCCCGCTCTCCGTCACCCCCCAGCCCCTTCTGCATACATCTGCCGGGGGTGCTTTTTTGACTTCCCCCCTTTTGGCCTATGGGGAAAAGCTAAGGGGAAAACCTCCAGAGTCAGGCCGACCTCCTGGAACTCCCACCCGGCCTGGAGCCACAGGTTTGTCCCCTTCCCGGTTCTCACGACATGCATCGACACTCGGCTCAGCCCCGGCAGCCGCAGCTCCCGCCGGCCCGGCCAGCCCGGTCCGCACCCCTGGCCGGCACGCCTGGAGCGTTTGGACTTTGTCGTTTTTTCTCAAAGACCCATCTCTGCCAACTGCCGTGGGCTTCAGCGGGGGCTGCTCCCCGCCTCCTGGGTGTCCTGCCCGGGCACATCGGAGGCTCAGCCTGGGTCTTGAGCCCCTACTGGTAGGTGCACTCTGAAGGCGCCCTCCGCAGCCGCCCAGGCCCACCCCTGCAGCCACCACACAGCTGCCAACAGCCCGCTCCCCGTCAACCCCCAGCCCCTCCGCATACATCTGCTGGGGGTGCTTTTTTTGACTTCCCCCCTTTTGGCCTATGGGGAAATGCCAAGGGGAAAACCTCCAGAGTCAGGCCGACCTCCTGGAACTCCAACCCGGCCTGGAGCCACCGGTTTGTCCCCTTCCCGGTTCTCAGGACATGCACTAATACTCGGCTCAGCCCCAGCAGCCGCAGCTCCCGCCGGCCCGGCCAGCCCGGTCCGCCACCCTGCCCGGCGCCTGGAGCGTTTGGACTTTGTCGTTTTTTCTCCAAGGCTCGCCTCTGCCAACTGCCCTGGGCTTCAGCGGGGGCTGCTCCCCGCCTCCTGGGTGTCCTGCCCGGGCACATCGGAGGCTCAGGCAATGTCTTGAGCCACCGCTGGTAGGTGCGCTTTGGGGGCCCTCGGCAGCCGCCCAGGCCCACCCCTGCAGCCAGCACACGGCTGCCAGCAGCCACCACACAGCTGCCAACAGCCCGCTCTCCGTCACCCCCCAGCCCCTCCTGCATACATCTGCTGGGGGTGCTTTTTTGACTTCCCCCCTTTTGGCCTATGGGGAAAAGCTAAGGGGAAAACCTCCAGAGTCAGGCCGACCTCCTGGTACTCCAACCCGGCCTGGAGCCACCGGTTTGTCCCCTTCCCGGTTCTCAGGACATGCACTGACACTCGGCTCAGCACCGGCCGCCGCAGCCCCCGCCGGCCCGGCCACCCGGGTCCGCACCCCTGGCCGGCACGCCTGGAGCGTTTGGACTTTGTCGTTTTTTCTCCAAGACTCGCCTCTGGCACATGCCATGGACTTCAGCGGGGGCTGCTCCCCGCCTCCTGGGTGTCCTGCCCGGGCACATCGGAGGCTCAGCCTGGGTCATCAGCCCCTACTGCTAGGTGCACTCAGGGGGCCCTCGGCAGCCGCCCAGGCCCACCCCTGCAGCCAGCACACGGCTGCCAGCAGCCACCACACAGCTGCCAACAGCCCGCTCTCCGTCACCCTCCAGCCCCTTCTGCATACATCTGCCGGGGGTGCTTTTTTGACTTCCCCCCTTTTGGCCTATGGGGAAAAGCTAAGGGGAAAACCTCCAGAGTCAGGCCGACCTCCTGGAACTCCCACCCGGCCTGGAGCCACAGGTTTGTCCCCTTCCCGGTTCTCACGACATGCATCGACACTCGGCTCAGCCCCGGCAGCCGCAGCTCCCGCCGGCCCGGCCAGCCCGGTCCGCCACCCTGCCCGGCGCCTGGAGCGTTTGGACTTTGTCGTTTTTTCTCCAAGACTCGCCTCTGGCACATGCCATGGACTTCAGCGGGGGCTGCTCCCCGCCTCCTGGGTGTCCTGCCCGGGCACATCGGAGGGTCAGCCTGGGTCTTGAGCTACTGCTGGTAGGTGCGCTTTGGGGGCCCTCGGCAGCCGCCCAGGCCCACCCCTGCAGCCAGCACACGGCTGCCAGCAGCCACCACACAGCTGCCAACAGCCCGCTCTCCGTCACCCCCCAGCCCCTCCTGCATACATCTGCTGGGGGTGCTTTTTTGACTTCCCCCCTTTTGGCCTATGGGAAAAAGCTAAGAGGAAAACCTCCAGAGTCAGGCCGACCTCCTGGAACTCCAACCCGGCCTGGAGCCACCGGTTTGTCCCCTTCCCGGTTCTCAGGACATGCATCGACACTCGGCTCAGCCCCGGCAGCCGCAGCCCCCGCCGGCCCGGCCAGCCCGGTCCGCATCCCTGGCCAGCGCCTGGAGCGTTTGGACTTTGTCATTTTTTCTCAAAGACCCGTCTCTGCCAACTGCCGTGGGCTTCAGCGGGGGCTGCTCCCCGCCTCCTGGGTGTCCTGCCCGGGCACATCGGAGGGTCAGCCTGGGTCTTGAGCTACTGCTGGTAGGTGCGCTTTGGGGGCCCTCGGCAGCCGCCCAGGCCCACCCCTGCAGCCAGCACACGGCTGCCAGCAGCCACCACACAGCTGCCAACAGCCCGCTCTCCGTCACCCCCCAGCCCCTCCTGCATACATCTGCTGGGGGTGCTTTTTTGACTTCCCCCCGTTTTGGCCTATGGGGAAAAGCCAGGGGGAAAACCTCCAGAGTCAGGCCGACCTCATGGAACTCCAACCCGGCCTGGAGCCACCGGTTTGTCCCCTTCCCGGTTCTCAGGACCTGCATTGACACTCGGATCTTCCCCGGCAGCCGCAGCCCCCGCCGGCCAGGCCAGCCATGTCCGCCCCCCTGGCCGGCGCCTGGAGCGTTTGGACTTTGTCATTTTTTTCCCCAAGACTCGCCTCTGCCAACTGCCAAGGACTTCAGCAGGGGCTGCCACGGCTGTTCCCCGCCTCCTGGGGTTCATGCCCGGGCACACCGGAGGCTCAGGCAGGGTCTTGACCCACGACTGTTGGGTGCTCCTAGGGGGCCCCTCCACACCCCCAGGCCCACCTCCAGGGGCTCCCCCCGGCCCCTGGAGCAGCCAGCACCCCCATCGCCGTCAACACTCTCTCCCCGTTGGGACTTTGAAACTTTTTCTGACCGTGCAAGCTTCATCGGACGGCAAAGGGGGCAGGCTGCTGTCTGTGCCCGGCCTCCTGGGGTCCTGCCCGGGCACATCGGAGGCTCTGCGGGGGTTTTCAGCCACCACTGGTAGGTGCGCTTTGGGGGCCCTCCGCAGCCGCCCCGGGCCACCCCTGCAGCCAGCACACTGCTGCCAACAGCCCGCTCTCCATCACCAGCCAGCCCCTCTGCACACATCTGCCGGGGGGGGTGCTTTTTTGAGAAATAGTGTCACTTTGTCAAAGACCGCACACCGCTCGTTCCCTTATACCCCGACAAGGTGTTCGTGGTGACGTTTTGCGAGGCCTTATTTTACCGCCGTCGGCGCTATCAGGGGAAGCAGGCCCGGTCCTTCCGCCCTCCTGGAACCGTGCCTCGGCCCGGAGCGGCCAGGTTTACCCTCATACCGGTTCTCGTGACCTGCATTGACACTCGGCTCAGCCCCAGCCGCCGCAGCTCCCGCCGGTCCCGGCCAGCCAGGTCCGCCCCCCCTGGCCGGCGCCTGGAGCGTTTGGACTTTGTCATTTTCATGACTCGCCTCCTCGAACTTTGTCCGACTGCAAGGGGGGCTGCCGCAGTCCGTGCCCAGCCTCCAGGGGTTGCCCCCGGCCCCTGGAGCAGCCAGCACCCCCTCGCCGTCAACACTCTCTCCCCGTGGGGACTTTGAAACTTTTTCTGACCGTGCAAGCTTCGTCAAACGGCAAGGGGGCAAGCGGCGGGCTCTGCCCAGCCTCCTGGGGTCCTGCCCGGGGACATCGGAGGCTCAGCCAGGGTGTTGAGCCACTGCTGGCAGGTGCACTCAGGGGGACCCTCCGCAGCCGCCCATGCACACCTCTGCAGCCAGCACACCGCTGCCAACAGCCCGCTCCCCATCACCAGCCAGCCCCTCTGCATACATCTGCTGGGGGTGCTTTTTTGACTTCCCCCATTGTGGCCAATGGGAAAATGCCAAGGGGAAAACCTCCAGAGTCCTGCCGACCTCCTGGAACTCCAACCCGGCCTGGAGCCACCGGTTTGTCCCCTTCCCGGTTCTCAGGACCTGCACTGACACTCGGCTCAGCCCCGGCAGCTGCAGCCCCCGCCGGCCCGGCCTGCCGGGTCCGCACCCCTGGCCGGCGCATGGAGCAGTTTGGACTTTGTCATTTTCATGACTTGTCTCCTCAAACTTTGTTCTACTGCAAGGGGGGCTGCCGCAGTCCGTGCCCAGCCTCCAGGGTTTGCCCCCGGCCCCTGGAGCAGCCAGCACCCCCTCGCCGTCAACACTCTCCCCCCGTGGGGACTTTGAAACATTTCTGACCGTGCAAGCTTCATGGGACGGCAAGGGGGCAGGCTGCGGTCTGTGCCCGGCCTCCTGGGGTCCCGCCTGGGCACATCGGAGGCTCAGGCAGGGTCTTGAGCAACTTCTGTTGGGTGCTCCCAGGGGGCCCCTCCACACCCCCAGGCCGACCTCCAGGGGCTGCCCCCGGCCCCTGGAGCAGCCAGCACCCCCTCACCGTCAACACTCTCTCCCCGTTGGGACTTTGAAACTTTTCTGACCGTGTGAGCGTCATCGGACGGGAAGGGGGCGACCTGCGGGCTCTGCCCGGCCTCCCGGGGTCCCTGCCCGGCCCCGTGGGAGGGACAGGCAGGGTTTCTCACCTACTACCCGTAGGCACTCTCAGGGGGCCCTCCGCGCCCTCAGGCAGCCCTCCCCGGGCTTCCCCCGGGTCCGCGGAGCAGCCCGCCACCCCTCGCCGCACTGTCTCTCGCCCCCGTCGGGACTTTGAAACTTTTGCCCCCCGTGCAAACCTCACCGGGGGGCAGAGGGAGAGACCCGCGGGCCGTGCCCGGCCTCCCGGGACTCCCTCCGGGCAGCGCGGGCGGCTCGGACGGGGTTTTCAGCGAGTGCTGGGGGGGGTGTCTTCGGGGGCCCCCCGCGGGCCCCCCGGGGCACCTGCGCGGGGTGGCCCCTGCTGCCAGGCACCCACTCCCTATCGACCATCCAGCCCCCCTACATACATCTGGCGGGGGTGCTTTTTTGAGTTCCCCCATTTTGGCAACTTGGCACCTCCTATGGGGAAACCGGCAAAATCATGCCGACCTCCTGGAACTCCGGCTCGGCCTGGAGCCGCCGGTTTGTCCCCTTCCCGGTTCTCAGGCATTTTCGGACTTTGTCATTTTTTCAGCACTCTGTCAATGCGGCCAGCGGGAGCTGCCGCGGTCTGTGCCCAGGCACCAGGCACTAAAAACGGACACCGTCGGAGGGTCAGGGGGTGTCTCGGCCAGATACTGAAAAACACTCAGGGGGTGCCCAGGCACCAGGCACTCCAAACGGACACCGCCGGAGGGTCAGGGGGTGTCTCGGCCAGATACTGAAAAACACTCAGGGGCGCACGGGGGCTGCACAGGGCCACCCCAGGCGGCTCCCCCGGGCACCCGGGCGGCCATATTGGCGGCTGGGACCCCCTATTCAGCAAACGCCAGGGGGCGCTCAGGGACACCCGGGGGCTGCTCCACTCGCCCCAGGCCGGCCTCCCTGAGGCGGGCACATTAGCGGCTGAGACGCCCCTCTCCACCAGAGACCGGGGGACGCTCAGGGACACACGGGGGCTGCTCCACTCGCCCCAGGCCGGCCTCCCTGAGGCGGGCACATTAGCGGCTGAGACCCCCTCTCCACCAAAGACCGGGGGACGCTCAGGGACACACGGGGGCTGCTCCACTCGCCCCAGGCCGGCCTCCCTGAGGCGGGCACATTAGCGGCTGAGGCCCCCTCTCCACCAAACACCGGGGGACGCTCGGGGACACACGGGGGCTGCTCCACTCGCCCCAGGCCGGCCTCCCTGAGGCGGGCACATTAGCGGCTGAGACCCCCTCTCCACCAGAGACCGGGGGACGCTCAGGGACACACGGGGGCTGCTCCACTCGCCCCAGGCCGGCCTCCCCAGGTACCCGGGCGGGCACATTAGCGGCTGAGACCCCCTCTCGACCAAAGACCGGGGGACGCTCAGGGACACACGGGGGCTGCTCCACTCGCCCCAGGCCGGCCTCCCTGAGGCGGGCACATTAGCGGCTGAGGCCCCCTCTCCACCAGAGACCGGGGGACGCTCAGGGACACACGGGGGCTGCTCCACTCGCCCCAGGCCGGCCTCCCCAGGTACCCGGGCGGGCACATTAGCGGCTGAGACCCCCTCTCGACCAAAGACCGGGGGACGCTCAGGGACACACGGGGGCTGCTCCACTCACCCCAGGCCGGCCTCTCTAGGTACCCAGGCGGGCACATTAGCGGCTGAGACCCCCTCTTGAGCGAGCAACGGGGGGAACTCAGGGACACACGGGGGCTGCTCCACTCGCCCCAGGCCGGCCTCCCTGAGGCGGGCACATTAGCGGCTGAGACCCCCTCTCCACCAAAGACCGGGGGACGCTCAGGGACACACGGGGGCTGCTCCACTCACCCCAGGCCGGCCTCCCTAGGTACCCAGGCGGGCACATTAGCGGCTGAGACCCCCTCTCCACCAAAGACCGGGGGGCGCTCAGGGACACCCGGGGGCTGCTCCACTCGCCCCAGGCTGGCCTCCCTGAGGCGGGCACATTAGCGGCTGAGACCCCCTCTCCACCAAAGACCGGGGGACGCTCAGGGACACACGGGGGCTGCTCCACTCGCCCCAGGCCGGCCTCCCTAGGTACCCGGGCGGGCACATTAGCGGCTGAGACCCCCTCTCCACCAAAGACCGGGGGACGCTCAGGGACACACGGGGGCTGCTCCACTCGCCCCAGGCCGGCCTCCCTGAGGCGGGCACGTTAGCGGCTGAGACCCCCTCTCCACCAAAGACCGGGGGGCACTCGGGGACACACGGGGGCTGCTCCACTCGCCCCAGGCCGGCCTCCCTGAGGCGGGCACATTAGCGGCTGAGACCCCCTCTCCACCAAAGACCGGGGGACGCTCGGGGACACACGGGGGCTGCTCCACTCGCCCCAGGCCGGCCTCCCTAGGTACCCAGGCGGGCACATTAGCGGCTGAGACCCCCTCTTCAGCAAACGCCAGGGGACACTCAGGGACACACGGGGGCTGCTCCACTCGCCCCAGGCCGGCCTCCCTAGGTACCCGGGCGGGCACATTAGCGGCTGAGACCCCCTCTTCAGCAAACGCCAGGGGACGCTCAGGGACACACGGGGGCTGCTCCACTCGCCCCAGGCCGGCCTCCCTAGGTACCCGGGCGGGCACATTAGCGGCTGAGACCCCCTCTCGACCAAAGACCGGGGGACGCTCAGGGACACACGGGGGCCGCTCCACTCACCCCCTGGCCGACCTCCAGGGCCTCCCTCCCGGCCCCTGGAGCAGCCAGCGCCCCCTCGCCGTCAACACTCTCTCCCCCGTTGGGACTTTGAAACTTTTTCTGACCGTGCAAGCTTCATCGGACGGCAAAGGGGGCAAGCTGCGGTCCGTGCCCGGCCTGCTGGGGTCCTGCCCGGGGACATCGGAGGCTCAGCCAGGGTCTTGAGCCACTGCTGGCAGGTGCACTTTGGGGGCCCTCCGCAGCCGCCCCGGGCCACCCCTGCAGCCAGCACACTGCTGCCAACAGCCCGCCGCTCTCCGTCACCAGCCAGCCCCGTCTGCACGCATCTGCCGGGGGTGCTTTTTCTTGGAGAAATACTGTCACTTTGTCAAAGACCGCACACCGCTCGTTCCCTTATACCCCGACAAGGTGTTCGTGCTGACGTTTTGCGAGGCCTTATTTTACCGTCGTCGGCGCTATCAGGGGAAACGGGCCCGCTCCTTCCGCCCTCCTGGAACCCTGGCTCGGCCCGGAGCGACCAGGATTACCCTCATACCGGTTCTCACCACCTGCATCGACACGCGGCTCTGCCCCGGCCGCCGCAGCTCTCGCCGGCCCAGCCGGGTCCGCACCCCTGGCCGGCACGCCTGGAGCGTTTGGACTTTGTCGTTTTTTTCTCCAAGAGTCGCCTCTGGCACATGCCATGGACTTCAGCGGGGGCTGCTCCCCGCCCCCTGGGTGTCCTGCCCGGGCACATCGGAGGCTCAGCCTGGGTCTTCAGCCCCTACTGGTAGGTGCGCTTTGGGGGCCCTCCGCAGCCGCCCGGGGCCCACCCCTGCAGCCAGCACACGGCTGCCAGCAGCCACCACACAGCTGCCAACAGCCCGCTCTCCGTCACCCCCCAGCCCCTCCTGCATACATCTGCTGGGGGTGCTTTTTTGCCTCCCCCCGTTTTGGCCTATGGGGAAAAGCCAGGGGGAAAACCTCCAGAGTCAGGCCGACCTCATGGAACTCCAACCCGGCCTGGAGCCACCGGTTTGTCCCCTTCCCGGTTCTCAGGACATGCGTCGACGCTCGGCTCAGCCCCGGCCGCCGCAGCTCCCGCCGGCCCGGCCAGCCGGGTCCGCACCCCTGGCCGGCTCGCCTGGAGCGTTTGGACTTTGTCGTTTTTTCTCCAAGACTCGCCTCTGCCAACTGCCAAGGACTTCAGCGGGGGCTGCTCCCCGCCTCCTGGGTGTCCTGCCCGGGCACATCGGAGGTTCAGCCTGGGTCTTCAGCCCCTACTGGTAGGTGCACTCCGGGGGCCCTCCGCAGCCGCCCAGGCCCACCCCTGCAGCCAGCACACGGCTGCCAGCAGCCACCACACAGCTGCCAACAGCCCGCTCCCCATCACCCCCCAGCCCAACTCTGCATACATCTGCTGGGGGTGCTTTTTTGACTTCCCCCGTTTTGGCCTATGGGGAAATGCCAAGGGGAAAACCTCCAGAATCAGGCCGACCTCATGGAACTCCAACCCGGCCTGGAGCTACTGGTTTGCCCCCTTCCCGGTTCTCAGGACATGCATCGACACTCGGCTCTTCCCCAGCCGCCGCAGCTCCCGCCGGCCCGGCCAGCCGGGTCCGCACCCCTGACCAGCGCCTGGAGCGTTTGGACTTTGTCATTTTTTCTCAAAGACCCATCTCTGCCAACTGCCCTGGGCTTCAGCGGGGGCTGCTCCCCGCCTCCTGGGTGTCCTGCCCGGGCACATCGGAGGCTCAGCCTGGGTCTCGAGCCCCCTACTGGTAGGTGCACTACGGGGGCCCTCCGCAGCCGCCCAGGCCCACCCCTGCAGCCAGCACACGGCTGCCAGCAGCCACCACACAGCTGCCAACAGCCCACTATCCATCACCCACCAGCCCCTCTGCATACATCTGCTGGGGGTGCTTTTTTGACTTCCCCCCTTTTGGCCTATGGGGAAAAGCCAGGGGGGAAACCTCCAGAGTCAGGCCGACCTCATGGAACTCCAACCCGGCCTGGAGCCACCGGTTTGTCCCCTTCCCGGTTCTCAGGACATGCATCGACACTCGGCTCAGCCCCGGCCGCCGCAGCCCCCGCCAGCCCGGCCAGCCGGGTCCGCCACCCTGCCCGGCGCCTGGAGCGTTTGGACTTTGTCGTTTTTTTCTCCAAGACTCACCTCTGGCACATGCCATGGACCTCAGCGGGGGCTGCTCCCCGCCTCCTGGGTGTCCTGCCCGGGCACATCGGAGGCTCAGGCAATGTCTTGAGCCACCGCTGGTAGCTGCACTCAGGGGGCCCTCAGCAGCCGCCCAATCCCACCCCTGCAGCCAGCACACGGCTGCCAGCAGCCCGCACACTGCTGCCAACAGCCCGCTCTCCATCACCCCCCAGCCCCTCCTGCATACATCTGCCGGGGGTGCTTTTTTGACTTCCCCCCTTTTGGCCTATGGGGAAATGCCAAGGTGAAAACCTCCAGAGTCAGGCCGACCTCCTGGAACTCCAACCCGGCCTGGAGCCACCAGTTTGCCCCCTTCCCGGTTCTCAGGACATGCATTGACACCCAGACCTTCCCCGGCAGCCGCAGCTCCCGCCGGCCCGGCCAGCCGGGTCCGCCCCCCTGGCCAGCGCCTGGAGCGTTTGGACTTTGTCATTTTTTTCTCCAAGACTCGCCTCTGGCACATGCCATGGACCTCAGCGGGGGCAGCTCCCCGCCTCCTGGGTGTCCTGCCCGGGCACATCGGAGGCTCAGGCAATGTCTTGAGCCACCGCTGGCAGGTGCACTCAGGGGGCCCTCCGCAGCCGCCCAGGCCCACCCCTGCAGCCAGCACACGGCTGCCAGCAGCCACCACACAGCTGCCAACAGCCCGCTCTCCGTCACCCCCCAGCCCCTTCTGCATACATCTGCCGGGGGTGCTTTTTTGACTTCCCCCCTTTTGGCCTATGGGGAAAAGCTAAGGGGAAAACCTCCAGAGTCAGGCCGACCTCCTGGAACTCCCACCCGGCCTGGAGCCACAGGTTTGTCCCCTTCCCGGTTCTCACGACATGCATCGACACTCGGCTCAGCCCCGGCAGCCGCAGCTCCCGCCGGCCCGGCCAGCCCGGTCCGCACCCCTGGCCGGCACGCCTGGAGCGTTTGGACTTTGTCGTTTTTTCTCAAAGACCCATCTCTGCCAACTGCCGTGGGCTTCAGCGGGGGCTGCTCCCCGCCTCCTGGGTGTCCTGCCCGGGCACATCGGAGGCTCAGCCTGGGTCTTGAGCCCCTACTGGTAGGTGCACTCTGAAGGCGCCCTCCGCAGCCGCCCAGGCCCACCCCTGCAGCCACCACACAGCTGCCAACAGCCCGCTCCCCGTCAACCCCCAGCCCCTCCGCATACATCTGCTGGGGGTGCTTTTTTGACTTCCCCCCTTTTGGCCTATGGGGAAATGCCAAGGGGAAAACCTCCAGAGTCAGGCCGACCTCCTGGAACTCCAACCCGGCCTGGAGCCACCGGTTTGTCCCCTTCCCGGTTCTCAGGACATGCACTAATACTCGGCTCAGCCCCAGCAGCCGCAGCTCCCGCCGGCCCGGCCAGCCCGGTCCGCCACCCTGCCCGGCGCCTGGAGCGTTTGGACTTTGTCGTTTTTTCTCCAAGGCTCGCCTCTGCCAACTGCCCTGGGCTTCAGCGGGGGCTGCTCCCCGCCTCCTGGGTGTCCTGCCCGGGCACATCGGAGGCTCAGGCAATGTCTTGAGCCACCGCTGGTAGGTGCGCTTTGGGGGCCCTCGGCAGCCGCCCAGGCCCACCCCTGCAGCCAGCACACGGCTGCCAGCAGCCACCACACAGCTGCCAACAGCCCGCTCTCCGTCACCCCCCAGCCCCTCCTGCATACATCTGCTGGGGGTGCTTTTTTGACTTCCCCCCTTTTGGCCTATGGGGAAAAGCTAAGGGGAAAACCTCCAGAGTCAGGCCGACCTCCTGGTACTCCAACCCGGCCTGGAGCCACCGGTTTGTCCCCTTCCCGGTTCTCAGGACATGCACTGACACTCGGCTCAGCCCCGGCCGCCGCAGCCCCCGTCGGCCCGGCCACCCGGGTCCGCACCCCTGGCCGGCACGCCTGGAGCGTTTGGACTTTGTCGTTTTTTCTCCAAGACTCGCCTCTGGCACATGCCATGGACTTCAGCGGGGGCTGCTCCCCGCCTCCTGGGTGTCCTGCCCGGGCACATCGGAGGCTCAGCCTGGGTCATCAGCCCCTACTGCTAGGTGCACTCAGGGGGCCCTCGGCAGCCGCCCAGGCCCACCCCTGCAGCCAGCACACGGCTGCCAGCAGCCACCACACAGCTGCCAACAGCCCGCTCTCCGTCACCCTCCAGCCCCTTCTGCATACATCTGCCGGGGGTGCTTTTTTGACTTCCCCCCTTTTGGCCTATGGGGAAAAGCTAAGGGGAAAACCTCCAGAGTCAGGCCGACCTCCTGGAACTCCCACCCGGCCTGGAGCCACAGGTTTGTCCCCTTCCCGGTTCTCACGACATGCATCGACACTCGGCTCAGCCCCGGCAGCCGCAGCTCCCGCCGGCCCGGCCAGCCCGGTCCGCCACCCTGCCCGGCGCCTGGAGCGTTTGGACTTTGTCGTTTTTTCTCCAAGACTCGCCTCTGGCACATGCCATGGACTTCAGCGGGGGCTGCTCCCCGCCTCCTGGGTGTCCTGCCCGGGCACATCGGAGGGTCAGCCTGGGTCTTGAGCTACTGCTGGTAGGTGCGCTTTGGGGGCCCTCCGCAGCCGCCCAGGCCCACCCCTGCAGCCAGCACACGGCTGCCAGCAGCCACCACACAGCTGCCAACAGCCCGCTCTCCGTCACCCCCCAGCCCCTCCTGCATACATCTGCTGGGGGTGCTTTTTTGACTTCCCCCCTTTTGGCCTATGGGAAAAAGCTAAGGGGGAAAACCTCCAGAGTCAGGCCGACCTCCTGGAACTCCAACCCGGCCTGGAGCCACCAGTTTGCCCCCTTCCCGGTTCTCAGGACATGCATCGACACTCGGCTCAGCCCCGGCAGCCGCAGCCCCCGCCGGCCCGGCCAGCCCGGTCCGCATCCCTGGCCAGCGCCTGGAGCGTTTGGACTTTGTCATTTTTTCTCAAAGACCCGTCTCTGCCAACTGCCGTGGGCTTCAGCGGGGGCTGTTCCCCGCCTCCTGGGTGTCCTGCCCGGGCACATCGGAGGGTCAGCCTGGGTCTTGAGCTACTGCTGGTAGGTGCGCTTTGGGGGCCCTCGGCAGCCGCCCAGGCCCACCCCTGCAGCCAGCACACGGCTGCCAGCAGCCACCACACAGCTGCCAACAGCCCGCTCTCCGTCACCCCCCAGCCCCTCCTGCATACATCTGCTGGGGGTGCTGCGGACCTCCACCAGAGTTTCCTCTGGCTTCGCCCTGCCCAGGCATAGTTCACCATCTTTCGGGTCCTAACGCGCGCGCTCATGCTCCACCTCCCCGACGGGGCGGGCGAGACGGGCCGGTGGTGCGCCCGCCGCAGCCGCGGGGGGACTGGCGGCGGGATCCCACCTCAGCCGGGGCGCCCCGGCCCTCACCTTCATTGCGCCAGCAGGGTTTCGCTCGAGCCCTCCGACTCGCGCGCGCGTTAGACTCCTTGGTCCGTGTTTCAAGACGGGTCGGGTGGGTCACCGACATCGCCGCTGACCCCTGGCGGCCC